>NC_135563.1:12502150-12649650 GCF_964340395.1 Glandiceps talaboti | reverse complement strand
TATGTAGGTATGCATGCATGCATGCATGCATGTATGCATGCATGCATGCATGTATGTATGCATGTATGTATGCATGTATGTATGTATGTATGTATGTATGTATGTATGTATGTATGTATGTATGCATGTATGTATGTATGTATGTATGTGTGTGTCAACTACCCATTCACGAAGAAACACTTCATAGATGAAGTAACAAATTCTAATGATTTATCTAATATTTCAATACAGGTGTCACATGTCACGTGCACATTTCTTTAAAAGGTGCTTACAACATAACCCAGTTAACCAGAAACACAAATGTTGCCAGTCTTCTAAGTTGACGAAATCCCACTACTAAACGTTGTTACACTTCATCGTTTGGCTATCTTGGCCACAAAAATTTTATCATCCATTGCTGGTGCGGCAAAACAATTAAACAAATTGCTATTTTTTCTCTCTCTTTAAGGGTACGTATCACTTTTTGTAATTTTTGTGTTTGGATACCTGGAAAAAGTATACATTATTACACAATATACGTTTTGGGCAATGATCTGCTAGCTGTAATATCTGGTAGCTCATGGAAAGAAAATATTAACAATCTTCGTATAATTTTTTTGTCACACAAGAGAAGTTACTGACTGAGGTTATCTGACCTCTGTTGGGAATGGTCTTTCAAATCTGATGCGCACAACATGTCGTCAGTAGGGTGACATTTAACATTCTTTGATGATAACAAGCATTAATGTTTAACCTATCATGGTGGTTTGTATACTATTATCAGGTCTAAATTCATAAACCGGATGACGGAATTTATGTAATTGAAATTCTAAAAACGTGACATATTGATGTTTTAAATGTTAAAGTAAGGATATGTCCCTCGGCAGGATTGGGGATCACCCGGTTTCTTAGTACAGTCAGAGTGTTTTATTCTTCTGCACATTAAATAGCTGTTTACGACGCTTCCTGATAGGATGTTCGAGCATTTAAGCCACTAAAACATGTTAAACTTCAAGAGACACGTTAACTTTAGTAATGCGCTTGCATTCTCCTTTAGGCAAAGTGCTGTTTTACTATCATTCATTCTGTCGCGGCCCATCTGATAAACGTTAAATAATACTGGCATTAGGATAAAGAAGGAAATTGTCTTTTTTCGTTGCCTTAGAAACGACTCACAATCATACCTACAGAGCAATAAATCAAGATTTTCCCTCCTGTAAGTCTATCGCATAAAATTCAAAAAATGACAGAACACCTCTTCTTAGAAAGCTTGCATGGGACGTAATTTTCAGTAAATATTCAGTTTAAATTTGAGAATTCTAAATTCCGTGCATGCCACGGTTGAATCGTCCAACATGGAAGCGGTCGTTCATATGTTTTTGGTATTAGGACTTCCCGCCTAAATTTGCCAAGTAGAAATTTGCCAAGTAGTTCTTCTGTTTTTAGGACTTCCTGCGCAAATGTGCCATGTCACAGCTAAAGATCCCCCAGTACGGTCTTCCATTACCGAATGAACGCAAAAAATGACAGTAAGTCTCTTATAACGTCCCATTAGACTATTCACGATTTTATAAAAGTAGTTTTACTCACCTTTGAACAAATTATCGCAACCTCAAGGGATCGACATTGGTACGTCTGCATGTTCCATCCATGGCTCTGACGATTCTAGTGTCTATGTTCTACAAGCTCGCACCGTTTATATATAATATTTTATTACGTTACATCTGACATGCAAAGATAAAACGTCTTCTATACATTAATCAAATAAATAAATAATCAAATTGTAGAATACGCATGCGCACTATATGATCTGCCGTATAATGCATTTGTTGATTCTATTAGTAACTCTGCCTTTACATTACAGCTGAGAATGTAATTTGAGAAACGTTCTGTTCTTGCGCATGGCAAGAAAGGATGTAATTCTGAGCAAATCCGATCGTCGAGTTTAACAGATTGTTTGACGTTTTGTCCCCATCGTCAATTCCACTATGTTCTGCAGCTGTCGAAGAGTGATTATTATGATGATTGTCATTGGTGGTGGTGGTGGTGGTGGTTGTTGTTGTTGTTGTTTTGTTTTGTTTTGTTGTTGTTGTTGTTGTTGTTGTTGTTGTTGTTGTTGTTGCTGTTGTTGTTGTTGTTGGTGGTGGTGGTGGTGGTGGTGGTGGTGGTTGGCTGGTGGTGGTTTGATGATGATGATGATGATGATGATGATGATGATGATGATGATGATGATGATGATGATGATGATGATTATGATGAGCGATGCAAATGTGTCAGTGCCTAATATTGTAAAGGAACAAACATGTTGAACCAACTCAATAACTGATCATCACGTCATGCCCATGTATCTTCTTTGACGGAAACTACCTTTATATTCTAATTAAAGTAATGTTATCTTGATAATTACAGAACCGGTTTTATAATAGATTTAGAACAGGCTCTCATTTTGTTTAGTCACTAAATGATCTGATATAGTACATTCCTTGAATTGATAATCAATCAAGATGTGTCCATTCTTCCTTATCAAAGGTCCTCTCTCTCTCTCTCTCTCTCTCTCTCTCTCTCTCTCTCTCTCTCTCTCTCTCTCTCTCTCTCTCTCTCTCTCTCTCTCTCTCTCTCTCTCTCTCTCTCTCTCTCTCTCTCTCTCTCTCTCTCTCTCTCTCTCTAATCATATGGAAAACAGTACTAGCTTTAAAAATTTAAAAAGAGTTTATGGGTAATTTAAGGCAATTTTAATATTATATGGATGTATAACTAGACGGCTTTCGTAAGTCACATGGTATTCTTTTACGTCGTAATTTCAGAAATCTGATGATTAAAATTTCATCAGTAATGGAAGTCACATAAATTGCTTCAATTTGCAACGACATTCTGATATTACTTATGACTGACACTGATTGGACTGATACAGTAAATTGTAATTGTTCTATAAATAGACCCCGGAAACATGTCTAGGTCGTTACGTTAGCTTATTACTACCCTAATTATATTCATTGTTTCACAAATGTATGCATTAAAGGCAATATTCACTGACTTGGAAATTGACAAATCGATTTCTTCGTTCCTTATAAAACAAAATAATTCAATTGCTTAGTAGTAGTTAGTTATTATTAGAGGGTAAATATGGTGACGGTAATAAAGGCTAACTTTTCAATTTAAATTCTTGACTGGATTGTGTGATTTTTGCGTATTGATTGATTTTTGGTTAATTGATGAGTAGGATGGTTAGTACTACTAATAGGAGGCTGGTTGGTTGGTTGGTTGGTTGGTTTGTCGGTCGCTTGGTTGGCTTGTCGGTTGGTTAGATCTTTTGGTTTGTTTATTTGATTTAATTGTTGGATGGTCAGTTATTAGACAGTAAACTGTTTGACTTGTTTGTTTTCTGGTTGGTTGGTTGGTTGATTTGACGGCTGTTTGGCTGGTGGGTAAGTGCGTGATAGATGGATGGATGGATGGATGGATGGATGGGCGGGCGGGCGGGCGGGCGGACGGAGAGGTGGATGGATGAATGATTAGCTTTATCTTCGTTCAGTGGTAGTTCTCAGACAAGACCTCAAAATGTCCTTCATAGAATGGGCGATCAAGACGAAGGACTGTTTTCTGGATCTCCTCGAGAGTTGAAGCACTATCATGAAACCTTCGTTAGCCGTTAAATTTGCAGCGTAGCCCGAGGGTTTGACTGCTTCGTTGAAAAGGTTAATTCTAAAATTAGTTGTTTTATTTCATCGAAGGATCGATCAGCCCACTGACAGATTTAACTTTCTCCACAGTGACCTCTCATGAAATAGACTGGCATTATTTTCACTTATTTCAGGTTTCTGTTAAATGAAGAATTCTTGGTGTAGTAATTCTTGTCGATTTTCTTGGGGAAACGAAATCAAAACGTGGCAAAAGCAAAGTATTAACTCAACAACAAACATATATACTTTAGTCATTCATTCATTCATTCATTCTTTCATTCTTTCATTCACCATTCATGCATTTTTTCATTCATTTATTCGTGTGAACAAGTTAAAACGCAACAGTTCTTTTTAGGAAAAATGTTTTTATATTTTTTTAAGCAAAACGTCTAATTATTTACAAAAAATTGAGGAATAAATAAAATAAACAGTGGGTTCTAAATAGACATACAACCCCTTCGTACAATTCTGTGTATTTTTAAAAAGTATAAAAAATGCCCTTTTCAGGAAATATAAACTATTATTATATCAACAAAATCTATTGATTCGTTACAACAAACTCAATCAACCGTTAGCCATAGACACACAACATTCTATAAATAGAATTAAAACGATATTTCATTTAAATGAACAAACCTGCTCAGCTTCATACATTTGTATGTGACATCACTTCATGATGAAGCTACGTCAGACTTGATCAACAGATATGTCTTAACCGGTGGAAAAGTCTACAATAAGTTACGAAGTATCGCCCAAACTGTACAGTATAGAGTTAGGATTCGTCAGTGCAGTTCCCAGACAAAAAAAAAGTACCCCACAAAAAACAAACACGTTACCAATACGAGTATCAATCCATGAGACACACAAAATAATATTAAACAAAATTCCTCTCCAATTTCAGGATTCAAAACTATGTGTTGTTATGAGTAGAAAAAAAATCCAAAGAAATACTTATTTTGTCTCCAGCCTAACAGAAAGTGTATTCTGAAATGTTACTACTACGAGTTCTGGACACGTACAATGTATCTTGACAACAAAAATGTAAAAATTTCGTTAGTAAGTGTTCGACCAAGACCAGTATACCGTGATGACATCAGTTACCACACGGATGTGATGAAAAGACATGTAAAAACAAAATACGATTTATACAATTTATAGTCAATTCTTGACATAGTTAAAAACAAAAGCACATATTTAACTATTACATATCCAAACTCGGTGTAATCATATGAGAAATTCTCATGTTTTAATCAAGCAAGGAATTGTAATGGTTACAATTCTATTAAGTAACAGTAGTAATACGTCGGTATACATTCAAGCTGATGTCGTTTTCAGTACCAATGTGTATTTTTAAAATCCATCTCAATGCACATACGTTGACATTTACAATGAAATCCCATGACATTTTCCTTTAGCATCCATAGATATGTATGTATGTATGTATGTATGTATGTATGTATGCATGACATGTAACTAGAGACTTGGTTAGTTTTTTTGTACTCTGTAGTCTCAATCAAGCGTCTCTAGTATCTTTCAAAGTATATATTGTCAAATTAAATACTATTTTCAGCTAACTCTAACAAAATAATCTGCCTATATAATTGTAAATATTAGATTACAAAAAAGATATCATATTAAATCGCTCGGCCTTACATGAACACAGAAAAGAGTTTAATGAATTTTGGAGTAACATAAAAAAGGCCAACATTGGAGTCATACAGAATAGGATATCTATTCACTACAATTGAATACTATTAACCACAGACTGTAAAGGTATATTTATTAAAATTGTATGTTTTCCATATCTAGTTCTGTGCACAAAATGGTCTACAATCTCTGGCCAAATTATGTATGTATGTATGTATGTATGTATGTATGTGTGTGTGTGTATATGTGTGTATGTATGTCTGTAGGTATGTGTGTGTGCGCGCGCATGCATGTGTTTATCTATCTCTGTCTGTCCGTCCGTCCGTCCATCCGTCGATCAATCGATCGATCTGTCTGTCTGTCTGTCTGTCTGTTTGTTTATCAATGTGATTTGTGTTTTTTTTATATTCTCCCACATAGTATCCAACCTATTTTAAGTGTAAGAATAAAATTTCAGCCCTTTTAACCCCTTAATTCGGCTAGCAGGGTATATCTCTTTGGTGTCACTACCCTGCCGGAAACACAGTCGAAATCTGCCACAGCGCCCTCTGGTAAGCGAAAGGAGAATCGCTGCAAAAGGCTACTCATAATTAGGAAGAGAGTCATCTTTGCGACGTACTGACCCGCACAAATTCTTGGTCCTGCAACAAATTAAAATAAATAATTCTATATGGTCCAATCAGTATTATATAATTGTTAACTTACTAGTGATTGTCTAAAATTCGTCTAATCTCAATACAGTATTAAATGTTACTGAAGAATTTGAAACACCATGCATGGAGACTCTCAGTGGCCAGCAGATACGATTTTATAAGCTAGACAACATACTACAAAACCAGAGCGACTCTAGAGTATCATGAAGTAGGCGGCACGATGTTTTTTAATTTTTTTGTCTCACACAACATTTGTTATCAAGAATTACACAAACAAAAATACAGACACTCATAGCACACACATAAATTGTTACATTTTATCTCACTGTGAACACAATTATTTAGTTTTGTTTCTAATCTTCTTTGTCTCATCTGACAGTGATGTTGCGATTTGTGTTCACGGTGACATAAAGTATCATTTTATTGTAGGCGCGCTATCAATGTCTGTATAGTCTGTGTGTATAATTCATAACTAAAGGTGTTGTGTGAGACGTCATGATCTTGCCGCCAAAATGGAAACTCTACAGTCACGCTAGATTTGTAGTAACATCACTAGAAGTAACTGCGTATGAGCGGTCGTCCCCACTGAGTGATACGTCGTTTTCTTTCGCTAAAGTATGTCAGAGAAAATTAGTTGCACTAAATATGTCATTTTGTTGGCTAATTTAATTGATGAGGTTTATGTCCATTTTTTTCACGCAATTGTGAAGAGTGATCGACTTGTGCCGTGACTATCATGTCGATTTTAAGTGCACGGTGAACCAACTTATATTTTAGCTGAATCAGCTAGGAAAGCCACCTCCCTGAAGAGCTTCAATTCAATTTAATTCGAGTCGTCCAAATTCATCCAAATGGATTCAAGTCAATTTATTTTAAACGAATTCAAACAAACTCACTGAGATCCGATTTAGCTAATAATTTGAAAATTGGTTCGGATTATATCGGTTTAACCGTGACTGCAATTGGTCATTGGGACAAGCGGGTCTTATTCATGTGACGCTGGAGTTAGAACATGGCTACTTAAAGCACCATAGATTGTACCAATATATATGCCGGCATTGTGAGATGAAAAGAAAGTTCGCTTGGCAAAATGAACCTCTGCCTAAAGAAATTGCATGCATTATTTTCAACCTCTATCTAAAAAAATTACATGCCCTCTTTTGAACTTTACAATACTGGCGTTTATCATATATAGTTGTGAAATTCGATCACATTTATTAAACTGTAAAATACTCGTCGAGTTTGATTAGCATACTTGCGTTGACAGATTGACAAACATTAAAGTTCACACGATACAACTTAATTCAACTATGTGTTTATATAGAGCAAAATAATTGACGATTAATTGGTTCTGAGCTGTATTAAGTGTTGAAATTGAAAATTCAATGCAAACCTGCCGATGATAATCAATTATGTCGCATGGACCCACCAGGAATATAATGACGGTGAATTTCGTGAATACAAACTAGTCAGTGTGCCAAGAAAATTGTTTTCCACTCCAATCAAATTCACCCTACTTGCAATGTAGTTGATACAGATGTTCTTCATAACACTGAGAAATCAGTTACCACAGAGAGTGCGTTATCGATGAAGAATTCCCGCCATTATCAACTACCACTATTTGACCTACCTGTTGAAAACGGTATAAATGCCTCGATTTTGTTCAACTTTCCGTTTTGTAAAAACCGCTCTGGTTGAAATTCTTCCGGTTGGTTGAAATGTCTAGGATCTCGAAGAATAGCATCCAGGTTGGTTAGTACTGTTGTATTCTTCGGAATCTCATACCCCAGTAACTCAACATCTCTCGACGTACAGTGAGCCACGCCAAGGGGGAAAATACAACTTATGCGCAGAATCTCCGAGATGGTGGCTTCGGTGTATGGAAGTTTGCTTCGATCACTAAAAGTCGGGAAACTATTTTGGCCAATGACGTCATCAATCTCTGCCTGGACCTGTGAATATAATAAAAGTATATATAATATATATAATATGTGTGTGTATAATATATATGTGTGTGTGTGCGCGCGTGTGTGTGTGTGTGTGTGTGTGTGTGTGTGTGTCTAAAAACGAAAGTGTACTACATGCAATAATATGTATTGAAATGAGTATTTTAAAGAAAAAACAGAACATCGAAGTTTTACGTTATTTGAATTTTGCAAAAGGAATCAGGCGAGTTTTACTACTAAAACTGTACACGCTCTACTAAATTCACATTCCAAGATATGTACTAACATCATTACATATTAGTTCATTTGGGAAACTTTTAAGACAAATACGTGTTTTTGAAGGGAGAAAAAGAGTCGATTTCAAACGCTGAAATCAACATATATATCATAATTTCACGAAGAGCTATATATAGCAAGAGTCTAATCGACTTGAAGTGTTTTGATGCTTCAAGCAGTCTGTCCCCGGTGTAGATTTCTCTTACAAAAACGACGGACAATTGATTTGCAAAATAATCAATCTAATTTCTACTTAGACCATTATCCTATGTGTCACTGGAGAATTCACTAATTTATCAGAGAGAGAGAGAGAGGAAATAACAAAGTATGTTCAAATTCAATAGCATGACTATCTCTTTTTATATGGAAAATTGTCGTATATCCCATAGGAAATTAACTAATGACGTCACTAAATTTACCTTTAGTTGCTTCTCAGAGTTGGCGGCAAGATACAAAAGACCCCATAGTACACTGCAAATAGTTGTGTCTATGCCGCCAATAAAAAGGTCGAAAATTAGTCTCCACTGATGTAAATCAGATGATTCGTCGCCAATCGTCCCTTCCTTGGCTTTTAGACTTTGTTCTATGCATATGTCTACAATGTCCCGGATGTTGTCGGGATCAAATGTCTTTCGGTGTTGTTCCATATAGTGACAAATGAAGTGCTGGAGATGTGAAATTTCGTCTTTCAATCCGGTCATTTCCATTAGGGGTATGGCAAGAAATGTTGGTAGGCTGTTGATAAGAGAACGACCGTTGTCATGTCTGAGAGCGTTTCTGAGAGCTTGAACAAACTCCAGTAATCTACAATCGTTTTTCTCGAATCGTTCACTCAAAATCAGAGATGCGGTGATGTTGCTGATGGTCCTCACCACATCACTATAGGGATCGAAAGCGCCACCATCGGCAAGTTCGATTGTCGATATAAGTTCTACAACCTCCTTCATTATTCTCTCTTCGTGGCATGATTTTCCAACACCGAAACTCCGGAACGCCTTCTGTACAAACTTTCGTTGCGTTTTCCATTGGTGTCCATAGTCTACCAGCAGTAAACCTAGGACCAATACATTATATTATGAAATATAGTCATTGCCAAAACAAATGGATTGAATTTCTATAACACACCTATATTGCTATGATCATATTTAATGTATCAATGACTTGTTTAAACTGTGAAGTCACACGTGTAGAAATCCATGCACACCTACTATTGGTTTACAAGCTTCATCAGTGTGATGATGCCACCAACGATGGATTCGTTTGGATTTTTTTTCTATTATTCCCTTACAAGTGCATTGGATGAAGCCTAATGTAAAGTATTGAGTGGGTAAGACAGAAAGAAAAGGAAAACAGCACAGGAAAAGGGTGGAAGGAAGGAATACGAGAAGGGCTATTGCTTCGAAGAATAGAAAGCCAGTGTTCTCTACCAGTGAATTTCTTGGTATATAATAACTTGTTTGAATATCTTCGCCCTACTTCAAACCAAAACGAAATTTTACATGTAAAATGTCAAAAGATATATCCTAGAGTCAACAAACTTTAAAATTCATGATCACTTACCTGCCTTCTTCAAAAGATTAGTATGAAGTGGTGAGTTGGGTCTGTTTGAAAAGTAGTCTGCCTTTTTCACTAAAGCTTCCCGCGCTACTTCGAAGCTGTTTAGAATGATGAAAAGTTTACCACCAATCTGTACAGAAATCACATCGCCGTACTTCTTCGCCAACTTAGTAAAGACATGATGTGGACTATCTGTCCTCAGAAGAGGAGCACATCCGATAATCGGCCATCCAACCGGACCAGGAGGAAGTCTGTACCTCCGTCCACATAACCATCGAGAAAATAGTAATACTGCTACGAATGAGAGAACCGTCTGTGTATCCAAATCCATTATGCCCATTCCGGATCCGTTTGTAACTGAAGTACGATGTGCACGTCGACGAAGACAATTTGGCCTTTTTATACATTTTAGTCATGCCTTGAAATTACCTATCACTAATTGTTCCTAGGATTAATGCGCAGGATTGTCGATACAGGGGTGCCAATAACAGGACATAGAGATACAATATTGGTTTGGTGACGTCATTGTTATGTGTTCCCACAAACTACAACAGATAGACTCGTTGGTACACAAATCTTGTCTAAAGTCAAGTTACTTACAGTGTATTCAGATGGGATTACGAAGATACCAGAGGTAACTGTGACGTCACTTCATTTATTCCATGGACGACCTTCGTTCAAAACACCCATACTACAAACAGGATAATGATAGTAGGGCAAAGAGCGACACCCCTCAGGCAACTTGCTTTGTCAGTCTACTGTCTTTGTTATAAGTAACTGGCGACAGTCGACTAGGAAGTGAACTCTCCCCTACAAGAGACTGGAGCCGCGGCTATAGCTACGTCACATATAGTCGACAATACGCGTTCTGAACGTTGAAGTGGACTTTAAACTTGTCCTGATACTTATGTGGAATTTTACTATGCTAAAGAAATGGTTAATAGTAGAATTACTGTATTGATCTTTCAGATATATTTTCAAAACCGGATCTGTTAGCATTCAGATATCTATTTTGACTAGATTCGTAGAAAACCCTTACGTCAAAAACAATCGTGTGGCTTAATTATTCGTAGAAAAATACATACTCGTGTACGCTACTCTTTGGTAGACTGATGCCATTGAAATGTATTTATATATGTATGATATACAATATGTCTTCAAAGGTTATCAAATTTGAAAATCTTTCTATGAACCTGCAGCTGCATACTTTGTCTGTTATAAACAATGCCATTTTATAGCTTTCCTAGTCTGGTAAATGACTTTCCGCCATATAATATTAATTCATGTGTCGTTTAGTCGAGGCTTGATTTCGTGTTTTGATTTATATCTCCATAGTTGTGTACCGTTTTCTTTATTTGGTCTGTGCTGTGTGTGATCTGTTTAAATTTGTTTGTTCGCTGTAAGGTTCTTGTTACCTGGATAGTTTTCTGTACAAAGCTTATACTATGTTGAAGTTGTTGTTTTTTTGTGTATGTCTGTCTGTCTGTCTGTCTGTCTGTCTGTCTGTCTGTCTGTCTGTCTGTCTGTCTGTCTGTCAGTTTGTTTGTTTGTTTATTTGTTTATTTGTTTGTTTGTTTGTTTGTTTTTTGGGGGGATTAAGTTTATGTAATATTTGGCTTTCACTGCACGGCAAGTCTAATTTACCCACCTTTACCTGTGACCCACCTAACTATCTCTGTCCAGTGGTAGTACGAGATGCAGTACCACTTTTGACTGTCTACGGGACCAAGGGGAGAGATCTCCGCGGGTAAATTAAGTCAAAGGTGGAACTTCATCTCATATTCACCACATTTACACATCCTCTGCTCAAGCTTTACCCCGGGTGGAATGGCATGGTCAAATATGACTTTTCGTATAGTGTTTCTCCACTCTGAAATTTTAATTAGTCAAATAAGGAAATAGCGGTGATTATTACTACACGTATGGATGATTACGAAGGACAATGAACGAAATCACTCGTAAATAAGCATAGACTATATCGCCCTCTATCGATCAGTGAATGAATTCATAAAGTGTCTGTCGTACCAGGCTTATAACCTCTCTCACCGCACGCCAAAATAATAAGTGGAGTTTATTATTCTTAAAAGTTATGAATTTGATAACCTTTACAGTCATACTTTGGTATGGTTTGTGGATAGAGAATATGCTAATGAGTTTAACGTAAATTTTGATATGAGAATACACCGAGTTGTCTAAGTGTTATTAGAATAGCTGTTGAACGAATTAAGTATCCGTAATCCTCTCCGAGTCGTGCAGTGTCATTTTTTTAAACGGACGGGTTATTTTTCATTGTCTCACCGAGTCGTCTTCCGTTATTTCAAGTGTACTTGATTCTTCAAGCCATGTGACTGTATATGGAATACCATGTCAGTACTTACAAATTCGTTTAGAATGTTATATCATATACATGAATATACTTGAATGGACAGCTCAGACTGCAGCCGTAATCATACTTATGGGTTTGATAATTGGCATGGTATATGAATCATAAATGTGACCAATTGGAAGACTCCCAAGTCGGAGTTTAGCGTGGGTGTGGTACTCAGTGCCTTGCTCTGACAAGCTTAAGATCTGACAAATATTCATTATCTCTCCTAATAGTAGATACGAAGTGTAAATAGTGAGTCATGCACATACTGTATGTACAAACTCAGTATGTCACACAAATGATACGACTTCCACGAATTTGAAGGTTAGTTAGTGTAACAACTGATACAAACGGATTTAAACTTTTCAAAAATCAACTCTATACATATGTATGTTATTTATAGTCATTCGGAACACCCCCCCCCCCCCGTCCGTCTCCTTTCTTCGCAAAACAATCAAATGTGTTTTCCATGTAATGTATTTTAAATATTTGTGTGCGTTATTTCTGTATAACATATAAAAAATTATCCAAAAACGCACGGACTATAAGCTTGAGAATCAAACGAAATTCTCATATATATTGCGTATCTCCTATTTTATATGTTACTTTGCGCTGACCTTTGACCGCGCCATCGGCTGTAGACACATGTTACGTATCATTTCTCAGACTACTTCCTAGCGTCTGTCGATGTTTGATGTCTGGGAATGGTCGCAATGCTACAGATTCAGCCTGATCCCCCCTCGAGACCATCCCTGTAATTATGAAAGGCTCCCAAACTAACGATGAGTTGACATTGTTATCAGTTTGTCATGCAGTGTACTCTACGAGACAGCCAACTTGTACTGAAGAATATTTTTTCTGTACGATTTCGTGTTTCGATTCTTTTATTTTCTTAAATAATTCAGATCACAATTAATTCGATACAATATTTTGTTCCAGTGGATGGACTAAGGACTATGTACAAAGAACCTTTATCACCATTTCAAGTGAGAGTCATAGCACTGTGTCTCGTCTATATCACTATCATACTGGGAGTCAAGTTCGTGGTGGTTTGAAACATCTCCTTGACTTGAACAATGCATATTCAGTAGATATTGAAATCAAGAAACACTTTTACACAATGACAGTGTATTTATAACGACCATGTCGATGTGTTATCATTCGCAGCCGTTCCACACCTTAGTATAGGTACTGTAGGTACGACCTAAACATGTATATGACGTCATTGCCAAACCAAGGGGCGATTTGACTTTGAGTGTGGTTATAAAATAAATAAAAAACAAAGTGACTTGAAACTTTCACCGTTGAAGACGCTGTTGTGTCAGCCTCAATACGTGTCAACCTCAATACATGTGCTTGAATAGAAGTACCGACAAAAGAGGTCCTAAGATATTCCAGGGAGACACCAAGGGATCACTACCGCCACTTCCTCCAGCGTTGGCGGCAGTAGTTGCATTAATCGCAATATTTGTAACATCTGACGTTTCTGGCATTGGATCCGGAGTGGTTGTCGCTCCTGTAAAAGACAAATAGTGAACTCTAGATCTTTCAAACATACACCTTCATTTACTAGCCGAATACCATACCCTTAATAACGGGAATTGCTATTTGCGCGCGCACACACACACCATCCCAAACGCGGGCGCGCACATGAACACAGACACACACACACACACACACACACACACACAGACACACACACACACACACACCGCACACACACACACACCGCGCGCACACACACACACACACACACACACACACACACACACACACACACACACACACACACACACACGGTGACGTACACACATACAGAGAAGTTTTGGGAAGTGAAATCTAACATTTTTCACCATGCAAACATACCTATGATATCAGTTACAACAAAAACTCCAGTAACACACCATAGAACCATCTGTATATTGCAATGCATGATCTGAAGGAAAAGGATACATATAATTATAACATGTATAAACATTTTGGGGGTTCTTTTCTACGACAATGTGCACGTGACCCTAAATTAAAAAATCGTATCCTTTCATGATGTTCCGAAGGAAACATTGGGGTAAAGGAACTATATGGTGCCGAAACATGTGCATTCAATGTAATAACATTTTAAATTTCACTTTTCAAAAATACATTCCAACTGTGTACGTGTTCCTGTTGGATAGTCATCATTCATGTCTGATTTCAGTCGATTCAACCCGGCCATCGCAAACCATAGAATGTACATATTAAATATTTCAATAGCACTCATCTCCACAGCCCTTAGTGAAACTTGGTTGACAGCGTCGGCAACCTATTATTTCAAAACAATCTTTTCATACGAACCATCTGAACTCAAGAGGGCGCAAGTCAAATACGGATGAAGCAAAAATCGTCGAGGAGCAGTAAAGACGAATTATGTAAGATGATTTTTCACTGTGATCCAAAATATCGAGCAGTTACAATAGGAATGTTTCATTTTCTCTTCGGTTGATCGGCGTGCAAGCTATGTCAGCTCATCACACAACTAAATGACTCCCCAAGTTTACGAGAAGTCTAGACATTATGTGTTGCAATGAAATGGTAAATAAGATAACAAAAAAAAAACCTTAACATTTAGACTATACGTAATACTACATGCTATAACGATCGAGTACGACTGTTGGTGTTACATTGTAACTTCGGACCACAGATATAAACAAACGTGTTCTGAACCTACTATTACTACTGATCTTCGCACACAGCTGATAGACCAAGTAATAACACCCGAATCACTCTCATATCTCATATCCGACTCAACTTCTGTATGTACGTACCAGGATCACACTTGAACTTTAAAGGGAATTAGCTCAGACTACACACAGTGTTTAAAGATCTACACTGGAAAACAAGGCAAGCACCCAGCATAGTGCCTCGTTCATTGACTTCCCGCGAAGCCAAGTCTCTTGCCAAATCCGAAGTGCCTGTCAGTCCCCAGTGCTTTATTGTGACGTCCTTAAAGTCTAAATATACATAACGCATGGCCAATGGCCAAATAATTAATGCACTCCATATAGAGTTTTCATGGGCGTTATAATGCCCTAAAAGTAATTTTAAAACATTGATGAATGATCACTATGTATCCTAGATATTTATGAAATGCAGACCGTCGTCTCATGTATTCGAGTATGCTTGGAATCCTGTGTGGTCTAAATCCGATATCCTTGAGACAGTCTATTGACCTTTCAGTCAAACTAGGACATGCGATGTTGTTAAAATATTAAGTTTACTGAAATATAAATATGTCATCTGTGACACTACGTTAAAGGCATCCACTGTTTTCAAGTTTGTATCAGAGTTGTATTATTGTTTTCACCTAATTCTGCCAGCCATTGCCTGACATCTTTGTTTGTTAGCTCACTTTATTCCAGCAAACTTCTCAATGTGTTGTAACTGTCATGTTCCAACTTTTCCAATCTCTAATTGACTTTAACAACAACACAAACTTATGAATCTATTTACGGGGCAGGGAAGGAGCGCTTCAAAAAAACCACACGATTGCGTGCCATTGCACTGACCAGTTGTAATTAAAGGTCGGTGGTCTAAGATTACAGTAAAATCGCAATAATGTAAGAATTTGTTTTTGTTTAAAGGTTATTATCTTGTTCCTAGACCCGTGAGTAGAACCTACAATAAATGTGTTTAGAAAAACATGTACTTGTGCTGTGATATCGAATGGGAAAAAAAGTACAGTTATGAAGTACCACACTTAGGGAATGGCAGCTTATCAATTGTAACAACATAATTCACACTTACCCCAGTCTCTATATCACCTAGTAAACGCTTAACACACTGGAGTTGAAGTAACCACTGCTACATACATGCAAGTGCACAGTACAGTCTCACGCTCATATAGACGTTACTTCCCAGCCAGATCATCTCAAATAATATGACAGATGTTTCCCGACCAAAACGCTAAATATAGTCACTATAAATAGTCCTCTAGGCAATGCTCACTCACGTTTCCATGACAACATCCCATCTGCTTATGGATTGTTCCATAGTTTCACCAAATGACATGTCTTTACAAGTACAGCATTGCTACTTTAGCAACAGAAAGACATGCACTGCGTTTCAATTTATTATTGATTGCATTTAGTTAATATTTTCAATGAATTTAGTCTACTTACTTCTGTAAGAAACTCTAAATCGCTCAATAGTAACAGGACATACTAGACGTACATAGAACAAGATACTCTTGAGAATTTCTTTTTATTATTTTCAGTTCAATAATTATGGGGAAATACTTTGGTTTAATCTAAACAATTGCATACAGTTGCATTGCGATAGTTTTATGGAATGCGCTATATAAGAAAATTAGATTAGATTAGATTAGATTAGATTAGATTACAATGTTTCACTTTAATATTGTCTAAATGTCACTGACAGTAGAAATTAATATGTCGGAATAGTTAATGTCGTCATTATAAGACCAGAAATTTATGTCATATATTTAGGTTAGGTGACAGGTGGTCAGCTACTGGTACGGGGGCACTGTAATATGATGAAGACTATATACGGAGAATCGAACGCGGCCTCTGTAACCTTTGATTACAGCTAAATACGTTATGTTAATTGTGACCCAGACATGAATGACTTGTTGTTGTGTTACTATCTCAAGACAAGTCTCTGGGCTATGTACTTTGTGAGATGAATGAATGGCTAAAGACTTGAACCATCGCACCACATGCGTCCCAGTTACCTAGCTGTATAAATGGATCTGTCTGATAGGACAGAGGCTGCTGTGTGAAATATGTTATCGTATGTGATTATAGAGGCTGCAATTGATTGTACGCTATCCAAGGAGTTGAGGAAACCATTGTTTCATGATCACACTAGTATGAAAAGATATCTTTACTAAAAACAAGATACAGTTCAATTTATAAACTGAAGATCATATTTTTTGTCAGAAATCGGGAATATAAAGGGTAGAACATGCCAAGTAATAACTCGGAAAGCCAAACTTTATTGTAAAATGTAATGCAATAACTCATAGGATGTCATAGCTCATAGTTAGAAATTAAAGTTTCAACTAGCAGGTTTTGAGACAGAACAGAATGTGAACGTGTTTTTTTTTCACTTTTAAATAAATTGAACATAAAGACCAACGGGTATCAACATTGCAAGAGATAACAAACACACTGATACTACACAAATTGTACTTTTCAAATATAGTATGTTTATTTAGAATGACTGAAAATAAAGAAAACTACATAAAATACACAATTGTGATAAGCAGATAATATCAACTTATTCCTAAACCAGTACCACTAATAATAGCACGTATGTGGTAAAACAGGATCTAGAAACAAGTCAATCAGTGCTGCCTTAAAAGACAAAGGGCAGCACGAAGCCTATGTAAACAAACCGTGACGGAATATTGAAAGAATCAAAGGGGCATTTTTTTCTCCGAGAGATACCAAAACTATTCGGAAGAAAACAAAACATTTAGGAGTACAGCATCCCAAATACTGCCAGTGTCGACGTTGTATAATTATGGTGTAGCTACGATTGGAACCATAAATCATTTCTGAACGATCATCTGGATATACACAATGATATAAAAATCACACAATGACAACAGAATCTTCCCCTTACACAAAGTACTATGTCTAAAAGAGTGAATATTTATAAAAACCAACAATTACCCATGAATGGTACTCCCGCTCAGGTTTGACAATTTGATAATGATGTTCATCTGATTTTTAAGGTCAAGACCTACCGAAAGACATATTACTTGCAAACTTTAAAGCGAAAAAACTTCTCAACATCTTGACGATCATTACATTAATTAATTAAAATTCTGTCCAAGATGCACCAAAAATTATTTCTGTTGCAATTATGTTTGGGTTCGGCAGTATTTAATGTGTTGTCCTAAATGGACAAACTGCATTTATTGAGCTTGTGGGGATATATTATGCGATTGTCCCTTAATCCTTGCACATACAATGCTGATGATATCGTTTCAACATATTTTTAACTCCTATTATTTTGTGTTTGAAAATGACCTCTTCTAAGCTTTCCAAGATTATATATAACTTTATAAAAGGGGTCGTGTGACATGATGCAGAATACTTTTGGCGAAAATACCAAATCTACTTGTAAGCAAAATGAAATATAGTTACAATAAATCGCCTTTGTAATATCAATAGTCTGGCTGATAATGACTATTATAATTATTTCATTTTTCTTTTATTAGTTTTATCATCTAACTTTATTCATATTTTCTGTGTTTGTGTTTACATTGTTACACAATCATCACAAGCTTTGTTCTAATTCCAATGCCAATTCTTACGATATGATATTTAAAATTATCAATATTTTTGTGTGGATATCAGGGGCAGATAACTGTTGCGAAGTACTTTAGCTTCGCTAATTTTTTTTTCAATTTCTACAAAAATATATGGTATATTTGTTGAGATTTCCTTCGATTAATTTTTATTCAATTTTGATTCCATTGTGTGAGGATGATTTAATCATTTCTTATTTAATCATTTCTCATTCCCAGTAAAACATGTGCACAAGAAGTATGCATTTATCAACCATGCAATGCCTGTGTTTTAAACTGATAATTATTTTTTCCATAGAATCAGTGAGAATTAAACCCTTTTCAAGTTTTGTCATTCAATTTTATGACAAGATTTTCTCATAAAATGAAACAACTGAATTTTATAGCCTTCTTGACATGTCATTTGTTTCGAACAGAATTTATACCGTATGTAATTCCTGTTATATCAGGCTCACCGTTAAGTTTGACTAATTATTTGCGTCACTACATAAATGTTTGACTACGGGCCAGATTGTATTGGAAGACGATTGTCGTGTCGTTGTGATAAATTGACACAAACAAATGAATGATAATTATACTTTCAAACCATGCATACCAGTGTTGAAAGGGTGTTTAATTTACCTTTCTGCACTGTTAATGATAATATTTATAGAATTAAATCAGAAAGATTGAAGATGGGAATGTGTTAATATGATAAGAAAGAGATTGGTCGTTTAGTTTAGTGATGAGAATGATGAGGGGAATGGACATAAATTAATACTTTCGTGCCCTTGTCGACCCTCATTTTAAGTACGCCTTAATCTTGTGTTCCTCCAAAGTTAACAACTTGATATCAGTACGGTATGCGAGAACAAAATGTACACATTGGTCAATCTGATTAAAATCCGAGAGTGATCGCCGCCGAACAAAAACAAACGGCACAATACGATGAATAGAGGTAAATAAGGACATTTAGCCGCTTTCACCACATCGGATTTTAATCAGATTGCACATTGGTATACAGCGATACATTGATATTAGAAGTAAAAAATGATCCAATGATATAAGTAGTGACTTTTGAAACATCATTATACCTATACTATAGGGTTGAAGTTTCAGGCAAGATGCAATTGTTAACAATTATTGCCTTGATTTCGGTTGCATAATTACAAAACAGAAATGTGAGTTATCAGACTGTCTTTGATGATATTAAAAGGTCCACTGTAGCCTATGTAATTTGCCATTTCAAGACCTTGCCAGAGACATATTACTTGAACGGGAGATTGATAAACCTTGTATAGCTAATTATGCTAATTACTAATTACTTAAGAATCTTTGATACATTTTACATGAAAGGTGTTTGATGATGACAAGCAAGCTAAAATTATTTCCCACTGTACTGCAAATCAAATGAAATATAACCTGCATACATTTGTGTTAAAATGTTATCCTATTTGAATATGCTGATTATTGTTTTACATAATGTACATATTAATTATGATGATGAGAAGTTGAATCATGGTTCTAGTATGTATGCTTTTTCACCCTTAGACCAATCCATAGACATGTTACTTGCCAGGTTTTATTGCGAAAACAGCATTTTAAGAATATAGTATTCTCGCTAATTATGCTAATTAATATTTTTTCTAGACTTTTGGCATGTTGTTCAGCATAAAATTCTGAGCAAGATGCACTAAAAATTATTTCTGTGCCAACTATGTTTGGATCAAACCTAGACTGTCGACAGTCGCTCGCACCTTTTTTTCCTACGTTTTATTTAAACTTAAGTCGTCGCCGCGCTCCGATCCTGTGCAACACCACTATAATCGCATACGGATATCGAGGGCCGAAGGCCTGACAGTTCGATGGCTTTCGGCCCGAGATCGGGCCTTCGGCCCTCGATATCAGTATGCGACGACTTACGTTTAGATAAAACGTAGGAAAAAAAGGCGCTAACGACCTTCGACTGTCTAGGTCAAACCTTACTATGAAGTATCTAAATCCTAAGAACATAAACATTCTATTAATTAGACCATGTGTGTTAATATCTCAGACCACGAACGAATGCATATCCGAGAGGTCATGGGTTATTGAATAGATTACCATGTATGCATACATTGCTCCGCCCACAACATGTAAATTTGCTCAAAGGAATTTTTCAAATTTTGCTCTACCAGTACGCGCTGTCGCCCTCACTAGCGACCTTCGGTCACCTTGACAGTGAGCAGAAAAGCCCGAGGGGTCTAGCAGCACGACTCGTCCGGTCCAAGTACCTTGTATGTGCATCCCTTAAAATAACGAGAATATTTTTAGCAGACGGTTTATCGCAATCGGTAAGTGATATATACTAGTGTATGTTATTAGTATTGCAAAGACTTTCGAATATCGTATTCGTATTGTAAAGTTCAAGTTGAGACCGCGACCTGGATGACTGTTTAGTGTGCGTTGATGTGATAAAAGTGACTTCTAACTGAGGACATGAAGACGACGACGGCAGCAATGAACAAAGTCACAGTCAGCCCAGTAATTGAACAGGCTACGACCTAAAAGCGGCTCCTATGGGGAGCGGGTGGGGTCTAGTTATTTTGTAGCACTAGTTGCAGTGACACAGCACGTCACCAAAATGTTTCTGAATGAAAGAGATGACAGATAAGTTTCAAGAACATTGGGCCAGTATTTCGTGTACTTGATTTTCCCATAGACTTCCTCCAACAACGGGTCTATGGTTTTCCCAAATGTTATCATGTGTTTAAGCCCATATTGATCTTGGAATTAATGATTAGCCATGATTTGCCGATCGAGCGTGACACAATCATGTACCAATTATGAAGAAAATAATTTTGACGTTAAATTTTCTTTTGAATTTATTTATTTATTTTGGATGGTGGTGGTGTGGGGGGGGGGGTAGCCTTTTTTAGCTTCAGGGTTTACAGTAAATGTCAGTTCTGAGTGCTAACCTTGGAATGCTGAGAACCTTGACGACAAACAATCAAAGTTCAAGATATAACATTTTATATTTAAACAGATGGGCTTGCAATTGGCCATTTTTGTTTAGATATATTCGTTTTTTTATTTACTGTTGTTACGACGCTGAATTTAGGCTGCGGCGATATTGACCAATTTTTCAGTGGTAAGCTCAAACTCGCTCAGTCTGTCGTCTAAGAGGTACCAGTTCTCATGACATGTATTCTGTAAAAGACTCAAATATTACTTTTGGGTTGAATGACTTATACGATTTGCAGTAATAGGAGCGATTCAATCGAACTCCTCAATTTAGTTGCAACCAACCAAACATCAAAGTTCTTTCGAGTGTTTTCTGTCTCTCTGCCAGGCTCTGTTCACGGAGCACATTCAAAACCAGTGTCATACCATCAATAGTCTATCAGCTAGCCCTCGGATGTTCTTCCGATAAAATACGACACACAGCCGAACAACGCTATCGAGGATGGAACATCCGGTTCGGGCAGGCCCTCACATGCGAACTTCGTTCGCTTATAGTTATAGCATCGAAAGAAAGCCCGAACGTCTAGCAGCAAGACTACACCATCAAGGCCTCTTCGCCAACTAACTATGTTTGATACCAAATTCCATCTAACTTCAACCGTATACGTCATCAACATTTTATTTAAAATATCGTTCATTCCGTAATACAAATATGGTTAACAAACAAGTTGTTTACAAGAAAAGTCACTCTCTTATCCTTATTTAGTAAGTATTTATCAATACAATTAATTCATTTCAGAAATAGACAGTTAAATGAACTTTATAGAATAGTCTCAGTTAAACAACTGTTGAAATCAATTGGGGCACAATTTATCACTTGTGACACCTATATTGTTTGTTTGTTTATTGTTTCCTTTTTGTTTATTCTTTTAAAAAACAACTTTTCCCTAGAAGGTGCCATGTAATAAAGTAATGATTTTAAAAGCTGGTATTGTTTTTTAAAACCAATTTCCTCTTCTTCTTTTACTGGATTTAATTGACCTGCTTTCCTCCCGGCTCACCGCTATTACCGGAAAAATGACCTATCTCAGAAAGATTTTAAGGTATTTGGTAAATAAATAACATATACAATTTGTTACGAGCATTGTGTGAGATTAAATATGATGATTAAGTTTGATCTTTGGTTTGGTGGTCTCTCTCACATGGCCAGGACACGGCGTCAACCGTAGGCATGCTTGTCTGTCTTTGCAAGAAGATTAATACATAACACATTCGACATTCTATCACTGGAATCAATTCATTCTACATGCCAACAGAACTATGCTGATGTGCAACACTGCCTACATTTCACAGTACAAAGAACTAGAGCATCGTATTCCTATCACATTTACTTATTCGCTAAGGGGCCAGTCAGTTCCTCCAGTCTGGGGACATATTAGTTTCTGTGAACATTTTACGCATTGTATAGTTTCTCCGGGATAGAAGTAAAATGGAGGCAACACCGAATCCAGTTTAAAGGCCCATTTTGAAAACGGATTAAAATTTAGGTGTGAAAAACATTTGTCTGACAACGCTATAGAAAACGTCCCAGAACACAAATATATGATAAAGATAACCCGAGCTAATGCGAGAACCTGGGATTGAAATCTTGGCCTTTAACACCATAGATTGTCTTTGAATCCTCTTTCTTTCACTCTAAAAATGATCATTTATATAAAAAAATATCATTAATGTTTTATATGTACAATATTTCACCAATTTTGTTTAGATATATTCGTTTTTTTCATTTACTGTTGTTACGACGCTGAATTTAGGCTGCGGCGATATTGACCAATTTTTCAGTGGTAAGCTCAAACTCGCTCAGTCTGTCGTCTAAGAGGTACCAGTTCTCAGGACATGTATTCTGTAAAAGACTCAAATAATATTACTTTTGGGTTGAATAACTTATACGATTTGCAGTAATAGGAGCGATTCAATCGAACTCCTCAATTTAGTTGCAACCAACCAAACATCAAAGTTCTTTCGAGTGTTTTCTGTCTCTGCCAGGCTCTGTTCACGGAGCACATTCAAAACCAGTGTCACACCATCAATAGTCTATCAGCTAGCCCTCGGATGTTCTTCCGATAAAATACGACACACAGCCGAACAACGCTATCGAGGATGGAACATCCGGTTCGGGCAAGCCCTCACATGCGAACTTCGATCGCTTATAGTTCTAGCATCGAAAGAAAGCCCGAACGTCTAGCAGCAAGACTACATCATCAAGGCCTCTTCGCCAACTAACTATGTTTGATGCCAAATTCCATCTAGCTTCAACCGTATACGTCATCAACATTTTATTTAAAATATCGTTCATTCCGTAATACAAATATGGTTAACAAACAAGTTGTTTTAATGCAAGAAAAGTCACTCTCTTATCCTTATTTAGTAAGTATTTATCAATACAATTAATTCAGTTCAGAAATAGACAGTTAAATGAACTTTATAGAATAGTCTCAGTTAAACAACTGTTGAAATCAATTGGGGCACAATTTATCACTTGTTGTGACACCTATGGCCTCCACTTATTAAGAGAATAACATTACTATACTTGGCCCATGGCTCTGTTCATTAATCAATGTGACGTTACATGTAGAATAATGTTTACTTGGATCATGTGTCACTCGTAACACTGTTTACTTTTTTGCAAATATTTTTTGTTTATTTATTGTTTCCTTTTTGTTTATTCTTTTAAAAAACACCTTTTCCCTAGAAGGTGCCATGTAATAAAGTAATGATTTTAAAATCTGGTATTGTTTTTTAAAACCAATTTCCACTTCTTCTTTTACTGGATTTAATTGACCAGCTTTCCTCCGGCTCACCGCTATTACCGGAAAAATGACCTCTCTCAGAAAGATTTTACGGTATTTGGTAAATAAATAACATATACAATTTGTTACGAGCATTGTGTGAGATTAAATATGATGATTAAGTTTGAACTTTGGTTTGGTGGTCTCTCTCACATGGCCAGGACACGGCGTCAACCGTAGGCATGCTTGTCTGTCTTTGCAAGAAGATTCATACATAACACATTCGACATTTTATCACTGGAATCAATTCATTCTACATGCCAACAGAACTATGCTGATGTGCAACACTGCCTACATTTCCCAGTACAAAGAACTTCTAGCATCGTATTCCTATCCCACTATTCGCTAAGGGGCCATTCAGTTCCTCCAGTCTATGGACATATAAGTTTCAGTGAACAATTTACGCATTGTATAGTTTCTCCGGGATAGAAGTAAAATGGAGGCAACACCGAATCCAGTTTAAAGGCCCATTTTGAAAACGGATTAAAATTTAGGTGTGAAAAACATTTGTCTGACAAAGCTATAGAAAACGTCCCAGAACACAAATATATGATAAAGATAACCCGAGCTAATGCGAGAACCTGGGATTGAAATCTTGGCCTTTAACACCATAGATTGTCTTTGAATCCTCTTTCTTTCACTCTATATGATCATTTATATAAAAAAAATATCATAAATGTTTTATATGTACAATATTTCACCAAATATGATACTGACCCAGACTGTTTTTTCCTCTCAGGTTTACGATGACGCAACCGAAAACGATGTTCTTGTTGATTGGTGCCTTGCTATTACTATCGATAATTATACAGTTTATCTATGTTGGCAATTTAAAAACACACATAGCACCAAGTGAGTTGATAAATGTTTTGTAACGAGGCTCTGACATAAGCACTAAGCTTTCGTAGGTATGACTGTCAGAGATCCAACTGCTCTCAGGCTGACGAACGATGCATTCAAATATTAAAATAATGAGGTAGTGGACCCTCGTTCAGTGACCCATGAAAATGTCATATAATTGTCTCAAATTCTTGTTTCTTGAACTGTACTAAAAATGATCAAGTTAAAAAAAATTATCTTTTATAAAGGAGATAATTAAGCTAATTTATTGACAGCTTTGAACTATTTACAATCCACGGAGAAATTTAAATCGGTGCCAACTTCAACAAAGGTTTCGACATCAGTTTTGATCGCAAGTAGTTTACTGACTGCAGTTTTTTTTATCTCTGACTGAGAAAGGAGTCTGCATATACTAATCAAATGCATGTGTACGTATGGTATAGCCACTGCTTCCTCGGGCTAGATACGACACATATTATCATTCAGTACTGTTGGGTGATCTTTACCGATTTTAGAATTATTGTCAAAAAAAACCCGAGTGTTTATGAAATACAGAGACCATAGGTGTCGGAGAAATAAGAAAGAATACACACACACAATTATAGTCACATGTTTCAAGTATATGTAGCAATGTTTTTGTGACATTTCTTTTGTGCTAAAATATAAAATATGGTAATATTTTGTGAAATTGTTGTCGAGTCAGACGATGTTGCGTTGCAAATTTAATTGGCTTCTATTGTAGTCAACCATTTCTCCGTACTTGTTATATTGTGGACCAAGAAATCAAATGTTCGTTGTTATACTGAGACAGTAATATTCTATTTTTGGTACTGAGGAGAAGTGGTCATGTGTTTGCCCTGAACTAATATGAGATGATAGTAATAGATGGATAGACCGATACATGAACGAACACCGTCATAAAGGAGGGTTCGATTCATTGTGTATGACTCACTTAGTTTTGTCCTATATATCTGTTTGGTTGATGTCTAAGATGGTCTTAAAAAATCCCTTTCACCACTATTCTAAATCACGTGACTTTTCTAAAATAAGAAACATAAAATTATTCCAATTAGCCATAAACTGACCTCTACTTGTACACTTGGGCAGGGAATCATATTGGATTGACACCCCAATTACCAAAGCTGATCCATTTATTGTTTTAAAAAAATGTCTTTTCCCTACAAGGTGCATCTAATAAAGTAATTATTTGAAAAGCTGGTGTTGTGTTATTTTTTCTAAATCAAATTTAAGTATTCTCTTGTTGGTTTTAAATAAACCAGCTTTACTATGCTCACCATGTCTATTTTCGTGGTATTTAATTAAAGAGGGGACCAGAAAAGATCACCGGTTGAGGGCGCTCAGTAGAACTAAAGGCAATCGCAGTTAAGCCAACAGAGGAAGAGTTAAAATTTACCTTAAAAAAAACAACATCACCTTTTCAAATCATTACTTTATTACATTGCACTTTGTAGTGAAAAGATAAGCAAAGTTTTTTAAATGTAAAGTGAGCAATAAACAAAAAATAAATATTTGTAAACAAATATGGCCAATTTCAAGCCCCTGTGATCTAATACAGAGAATATGCTCTAGGTGAAATAAGTATTGATTATTGGGTGCCAATCCCAGAATGTCCCGGTGTACAGAAGCTGGTTCATGGCTAATTTCATTTGGATAATTTATTATCTCTAATTTTTAGAGAAGTTGAGAAATTTAGATTATTGAAAGTGACTTTTTGAGAATCATGAGACATACACTAATTCCGTTTTGACAAAACCAGTCTCGCCTTTGTCCCCCCCCCCCCCTTTATAGGTAATATATAGGAAGATACTTCAGATGGATAAGGATATTTGTTTATAACAAAACAACTTGACTATGTTTTTATTACTGAAATAACAGCACAATGTGAAATAACATCAACCAAGTCCACGTTTGCAACCCAATAAATCGGGAAAACCCCCAGTAATTTGTTATTGATTGAAACGATTTGTAAAGCAAACTTAGTAATATAAGTAATATCTACTTAATTATGCATTATCACGTTTCAATATATAGGGAAGTAACAGAGGCATGTGTATACCGGACGTGACGTAACGATGACTTGTATTTCTTTTTGGTATATTTATATTAGAGTTCAAGTATGCAACCTTAGGGTTCCAGCTCTCACAGAGAAAGGATATTCGAGAGAACTCGACAGAATACGCCACAAAGGTAAAGGTGTGTTAGTACCCGTTCTTTATCGTCAGTAATGAACAGATGAGATAGGGAAAAGTAATTGTCAAAAATAGCAGCAGAAACATACACACACAAACACTATATAATAAGTGGTAAACCATTTGATTTCTTGGGGGGGGGGGGACTTGAGGATTTGGAAAATCAATTGAAATATTACTTAATATAGTCAACATTAATAGGAGTATTGTGTCATTATTCCAAAATTATTCCTCAATATCAAAATCTTACATTATACATATAAAGAATTGTCAATTTAACTGTCTTAATGTGAAGACCTCCCCACTATACCTGGTCACATTACTGGATAAATTTATCAATCCACGTCACATAATTAGCTATCCCATTGAGTCTTTAGTTTTGTGCACGTATGTTCACACGCACGCACGCACGCACGCACACAGACACGCTCGCTCACACACACGCACACATACATACATACATACATACATACATACATACATACATACATACATACATACATACATACAGACAGACAGACAGACAGACAGACAGACAGACAGACATACATACATACATACATACATACATACATACATACATACATACATACATACATAAATACATACGTACATACATACATACATACATACATACATACATACATACATACATACAAATACACACATGCACACACACACATACACACACACACACACATACACACACACACACATATATATATATATATATATATAATTGACTGGATGTAGATAAAACCACATAAAAGTGCTCAATACGGGTAGTAGAGTGAATTATATACAGGTTTTGAAAATTTGAACCAAATTATATGCTATAGACCCTACAGAACTGTTTCGTGAGGTGTGTATTCCTCACTCATCAGGGGTAGAATGGAATATAGTATCTCCGTTTCCTTACCGTTAAATTCTATTATTCTAATGTTCCTAACAGGGAATATCTACCTAGTAACATAGCGTATAAGCATAGTTAATTGTTCTGCAATAATGATTTATGTCTATGCCTACACGACGACACAAGTTCATTCCGTTCGTTTAGAGTGCAGCGATGAGGTTGACAAATTATAAATTACCTTTCAGTTATGCAGAGATTACATCTCTGATTGGAGCTGTTGTACGGTCGCGCGCGCGCGATAATTTTCCACGTGATGTCGTAATCAATTTCTTTATCCTTAAGAAACCATACATACTTGCTTTATAGTTCTGTTGAGTTTCTTGACAAATTGTTGCGGAATGAAGCTGTGTGGTTCCTGTACCGTGTCTTGAACTCGTTTTCAGTAATAAGTCCGACATACGTTTCGCGGATATTGGTGTCTTTGCGCTGAACTGTTGCCTGGTATACCACGCTGTTTTGTAAACATTTCCCGTCCAGGGGACATGTATCCTTTACGCGACAGTTACATAACTTAGTATTCTCGTTTTTACAGCCGTTCTGGGTAGACAGTTGTGTTTTATTGTGGTTTATCGATGAGACGTTTAGTATTAGTTACACAATTGTAACTAATTTTAATTGTGTTACGATTGAAGATTTATATATATATATATATATATATATATATATATATATATATATATATATATATATATATATATATATATATATATATATATATATATATATATATATATATAACTCGGTGAGTATCAATCTGCTAAGACAGTGCTCTATACCGCAGTGGCAGAGCGTAATAGTTTTGGTAGTACTGGAACTCTTTCTTGGGTGTAACTCGGAGTTTCACGCATATTGCGATCATCAGACACTCACACAGAGTGTCTGATGATCGCAATATGCGTGAAACTCCGAGTTACACCCAAGAAAGAGTTCCAGTACTACCAAAACTATATATATATATATATATATATATATATATATATATATATATACATGTATATATATATATATATATATATATATATATATATATATATATATATATATATATATATATATATATATATATAAACACATGTATATATATATTATCAGGGACATTCAAAGCAGTTTATACGTCCCTGATACAGTGGAATTTATAGCTTTGCGTTTGCTTGCATGAAGTGAGCTTCAAGCAGAGACAATTTAGATAAAGACAA
Organism: Glandiceps talaboti; assembly: GCF_964340395.1. Lineage (NCBI taxonomy): Eukaryota > Metazoa > Hemichordata > Enteropneusta > Spengelidae > Glandiceps > Glandiceps talaboti. Next base: position 12,620,301 of record NC_135563.1, on the reverse strand, counting down.
CAAGATAAGTGACACAAAACAACAGCCGGTGCCTCTGATGTTGGTTGACGGAAAGCTTTATGACTTTGTTTATATCTGTATTGTGTTCTCTAGTGTTTATTTCTCTATTCTTTTGTAGGATGTTTACCAGCATCGTATAGATGTTTATAGAGATGGATGTAATGATACAAGAAGGAGCTTTCAGGCACACCAGAATAATTCCAACATTGGTGAAACTTTACTGTATGAAGACAATTCCAAACTTATCTTCTGTTTTTTACCTAAAGTGGGCTGCACAAACTGGCTCAAGGTTTGGTTAGTTCTACTGGGTGTTGCAAATTCCTCTCAGGTTAATACTATGCACCACACTAAAGTTCATTTTGGCCATCGTAACGTTTACCCACATCTAAAAAAACTGAATGGAACTAACCAAAAGCAACGTTTGGAGAACTATTTCAAATTCATTTTTGTTCGCCATCCCTTCAATCGTTTATTGTCAGCCTTCAGAAACAAATTTGAATTGACAGATCGGTGGAATGTACACTTCCGTAAGAATTATGGAACAAAGATCATTCGGCGATATCGGACAGGGGCAAAGAATATGTCAACAGCACAAGTAGCCGAACTTCGTAAGCATGTACAATTCCACGAGTTTGTTCAATATATCATAGACTCGGCAGGTACATCAAAGGTTGATAGCCACTGGAAACCAATGTATCAACTTTGCTCTGCGTGTGACGTAAACTATGATGTCATAGGCAAGTTTGAGAATCTTCAAGAAGACGCCCGCTACGTTCTGAAGCTGGCAGGAGTCGATGACAAAGTTTCATATCCTGCATTCGATACGCATGTCACCAACAGTTCTGATACTGACTTACTTCGTCGATATTACTCTAGTATATCTAAAGAAAATATTCTAAAACTGTATAATATATACAAACCAGACTTTACGTTATTCGGATATCCATTTCCGGGGGATTATATGCAGTGGTCAACTACTTCTTAGAGATGAGATACTTTACAATACAAACTTGTATGAAAAAGACAGCCTTTGGAAAGACACATTTTACAGACGTTTTCATCGATTGAGGTTAAAAAAATTCTAGTCAATCACTTTTAAGGTAGAGATGCAGGTTCGTTGGCGAATTTTGGTCATTTTAATTTTTAACATATTATATCATTCATGGTAAGTTCCATCATTTGGTTGAAAGATTTTTTGAAAGTCGTTCGTTATTTTTCCCACCAACAAAAAGGAACACGCGATTTGTGTTTTATATACTTTTATTCCCGAATGTTTATGTACAAGTATTTGCATACGTAAAGAAGGTTGACAGGTAGGTTTATTACAGAAGAGGGTTTTTTACAAAAGCAAATGCAACATAGTAGGCCTCGGTGCGGAAGCCTCTCGGCATTTTGCCCCCCCCCCGGCCTGTTTCCCCCTGGCCCGTTGCCCCCTCACTTTCCCCCGGCCTTTTGCCCCCGATAGTACTTTTAGAAACATTAAGTTTACTTTTACGCGATATATTTTTTTCAATTATCTCACCACGCATTCTTGAATGTTATAAATGATAAATGCCGTAACTTAACAAAGGAAAAAATGCTTTTATTCACAGTCAAAAATACTGGAAAATCATGTAAATATCAATGTACTTACAATCTTTATTGTTACAGTGACTTATAGTTTTGACATGACAACAATACATAACATGTCGACAATAGTGATCGCTAAATACTAGTACAATTAATGTCAGAAATTATTGCAAATTAGAAAATGACTCACGAACAGACTTAACAAAAATGTGGTATGTGAGGATTGATTACTATTGAAGTTATAAAACCGAGATTTTGAAGGTACAAGCAAGTAGTTTTAGTGAATAAGGTAATGTCTACTACGACTCGTACGAGTATCAGGATGTCACACACTCAATGAGTCATGTGCCTTGGCTGGAAGAAAATTGTTGGCGTGAGTTCGTCAAGGAGTACCATTATATTTATAGAACTGTTTAGTAAAAACGCTTTCACTTACAATTTGTATAACATTCTCGATGTCGTACAGTGTCGTGATGTGGGAATTTAACAAATTCAGGGAAAAGGTTTTATTACGTGTCTTCAACGAAACACTGTACAGACACCAACTGCGTAGCAACGCATAATACATGAGCACGTATATAGCTTCAAATCATCCAAAGTCTCCACCCCATGACACGCTTATTTTGAGAGACATACACGTTTCTATGTAAGGAAATATGTGTGTACATATGATGCCATTTTGAATATTTAATTATGTCACGTGACTGACCTTTGACCTCATTAACACATTTTTGGTAATTTAGGACCCCTTCCTTTGAAACTGGCTAACTATTGAATGATAAGTAAATGTATTTTAAATTTGTTTACATGACAAATCCCATGTTCATTTTTCCATTACTGGAGGAAAGAAATTACAAACACCAATAAAATAATTTTCCAATTTGAAACTTTTTCCATCTGATTATCTGAATCAATAAAGTTACATTTAAGTTACATTCATTGTGTACTTTATATATATTTTCAATTGTATGTATGACAAAATTTGTTGATTTTAAGCATGTGGTAACCCCACAAACGTGTTACCTTTTTGGTAAAAATGTGTTTGTTGATTTGCCTAATTTGCATACAATTATTGTAATCATGGGATAGTTTGAACCTAAGGATTCGTTTTGTAATTTCTTCTTCAAAAATGTTCATTTTTTCAGGAGACAGCCCCCAAATTTAAATATCGTGATTAAATTCATGAAAATGTTAAAATACCCAATTCCTAGGGGAAAATTTAAAAAAATATTGTTTTAAATGACACTTGAAACTGTCAAATTTAGTTTTTATGATGTTAAAAATGACAAATATGACACTTTGTTGCCAAATCCGAAAACAGATATTGACCTACCTATAACTTTGCTGTTAAATATGATGATTCTAAGAGACGAAGCGGTTTCCGGTTATGCATGCAACAGGAGAAAATAACTGAACGTCAAGGAACTCTCAAAGGATCTTCCGGCAGAAAGTATCCCTAGGCAACCAATCAAGAACTGACAATTGTTCTGCGATAAGTAATTGATATTTTTATTTGAAAAACCACAGAAACAAATTGCTTGTCTTTCTAGACTGGATTACAGTACTAAGTTTATATCGAGCTGACGACTTCAGACTTTGACCATAACTTATATAGAGGACTGGACACTAAAACATGGCGGATAACACATTTCGGAATCGAACAGTGTCATATTGGTACTACTGCTAAATCATCTAGTTATAAGTGCAGGAATTATAGGGTTACTGAAGTTCCTTGCTGCTGATTTTGAAGGTAACGCTTTGAATTAAATCCAGATAGTAGTAGGATAACTAAATTCTTTTACTTTGCGGGTTGGTTTTTTTTTGAGTCATTTTAGTTCTCATCCTACAAAAACGATTGTACTTTTAATGGATCTGATTTGTACCCCAAATACAACTATTTCTAACAAAAATGTTGTCGAATTGAGAAACGGAAAAATTTTCGCTATAGTAAATGCATGGCACTATAACCAAAGTGTCGACAAAAGAAGTATGTTTTTCCTCATAACTACATACGGGCGTTTTTATTTATAGCCCAAAATACTACTATATACTGATTTTACTGTCTGAAACTTCACGTTTGACCAATTTAGTTAGGGGGGGGGGGGGGCAGTCTGAGGCCGAACTAAAGTAATTTAGTTTTTTGTCCAACATTGAACTATTGATATGATCTCGCCCCTATTCTGAAGTGATTTGTACCTCAGATTTCCATCAACATCGACACATTATGGTTGAAGCGTTGCGAATTACAATGGAAGCCGATTCAAACTTTAAGCGAAACAAACTTTAAGCGTACAATGCAAGTTTATGAAGAAAAATGACAAAAACATCCACTTTTCGCACAGTCTCTCCAATCTGTGTCACCAATCCATTATCCATGCATACTATGCTTTGTTGTGATGTATTTAATAAAAAGAATTTTACAAATCTCCATCTTATCAAATCAGAATCCCTTTCCTGATAACTAAGGACGTGAAGATCTTTGTGGTGTAGCAGTAATTTAGATGAGATTTTTTACATCTTGGTTGATAAAGTGCAATTGATTACCGTTCCATTAGCAAAAAAACAAAAACACAAACAAACAAAAAACATGATAATGTACGTTGTATCATTTCAGACCAAACAATTATATTTCTGAATGTGAATGGTTTGAGATGACTGTGCACAGTTACTAAAAAGTTCTGGAGTTGTATTTTCAAAATGTGATTTAGAAAAATGAAATTACAGTTTCAAGGGCGAAAAATGAAACAACGAAGTAGATGCAAAAATATGACACACTCAGGGATACGCCAACATCTGACCCATCGTCAACCACAGGGGGTGTCTGTTTATCTGTAGCGCCGCCAGCGGTTGGTGTCGATGGCGATGTAGGTCCCTGTGACGTAGTTACTGTAGTGTCGACGTCATCGACTACCTCTATCTTCCAGCCAAGATATTGGTGTGTATAACACTGGAATTAAGGAGGGGGTGGAGTAAGTCACACAAGATTGAAAATGTTTCTGCATGAAGATTACTATATTTGCATCTGTCAAGCAAAAATATCTCCGCGTTTTTCAAAAATAAGTACTTTGAATCGTCTTTACCATTTTGTAGTTGGCGAGTTAGTTATTAGGTGACATATTATGATTGGAACTTATTAATCTGACAATGAACTTGTTGAACTTGCATCCGATGATCACATTTTGAACTGGATACTGTCTCTATTGTTTCATTGAGAGGGAAACAGTTATGGAAAAACATGTATTTTCAGGTTCAAATGAAATGACACGACGGGCTGAGTTTTGATAACATTACGTGCGTTTGTAGTCATACACAAATATCAGTTTATCTCAGTGGAAGCATAAAAAGGATCGTGTGATAATGATCGATCCATAAGACATCAATTAATTTAGGCTGCTTACCTGGTAATAGAATGTGCCAACTGTATCTGGTGTCCAATTTAGTACAGCAGGTTCTCCAGCCTGACATTCCAACCTCAGTGTTTGAAAATACTCGTCAAAAGTCTCGGATTCTTCAGAACGATCATAGTCCTTAGTAACGAACTCACAATAACGACCAGCTGTAATGTAACCATTTTCAGGACGACGTTGTTAAGAGGAATCGATAATTTCAAATACTGCTTTTATCTTATTTTGCTAATGTCTACTTTGTATTTTTCTCGTCTTTTACTATCCCTGATGATTCAACGTCCCCACCCTTAAGTCGATATTCGCGTTCAGACTTGCACGTGAACAGAGAAAATTACGTGACGGAGTCTTTCCTAAGTCGCACCGATAGGGACGTATACACGCATTGTACTTCAACAATAATATAGACTTTTAGCCAGGAACCTGCTCGATTAAAGGCGCATATGGCCAAAAAAAAATCATTCTGATTTGAAAAGATTAGTTTTGCCATACCTGCTGTTGGATATGGATTGCCATCACTATCAAACTCCACACCAGCTAAAACTTGTACTTCCTAAAAAGAAAAGTAGAAGTTTGAAAGTAACAGATATATGGATATTCAAAGTAAAAACTGTGATATGCAGAATATCACACCCGTCACTAAAATCCAAAAATGTCGGCCTACAGATTTGCTCCCTATCTGATGGCATTGAATAGCGATAAACTACCTCCTGATTATGACATACCCATAGTTTTTTAACACTTGACGATATTATACGCACGAGTGTGAGCGAGCTGAGTGGTTGCTGACGTCACCGACCAACCATCAAATATCAGTATGCTACAATTCTCATTGATCGTGACCACTTGTATGTTAAGTTTACCGTATGTGCTATACCACAACTCTAATAATTAGCACAGATATTATCGTCACCGCAGTTTTGCATCATCAATACTTTGATACAATATTGTTCACTGGTTACTTTTTGGATACCTAATAATAGAATTAAGGTTGACACATACACACAGAATCAAACAAACAAACAAGCAAACAAACAAACACACACACAAACAAACAAACAAACAAACAAACAAACAAACAAAAATAATATCACATATGTTGTGGCAATAATTCGTTACGTAATTTCAGTCAAGAGTTGATCTCAGAACTAAATTGTGCTTTCCAAATAATTACATAATTTTACAAACCTGTCTCTCTTGGGCACTTTTCTGTATATAGCCACCTATTGGATCGTCTGTGATGTAGAATGGATGATACTGGGCAGATTGGGAAGAGTTGTTACCGCCCTCTACGACAAAAGTGTAATTCATTCCTCGTTGTAGTTTCAGTATAGGAATTAACTTATCATTGATAAACCATGTTATACCCCAAGATACCTGGCCTGCGGTGAAAACAAAAAACAACGATAAGTCAGAGTTCACAAACTAGGAATAAAATCATCAAGAATTGAATATCAAAAATCTATTAACCTGCTCGACACAAATACACAAACTTACCCGTGAGAGCAGTGTATCCTCTTCTTCCACCGGCCTGGCCAATTCGAGCAACAAACTCTGTGTTATTGTCGTTACCTGTGATATATATCTGTTCCCATGGGGTTACTGGTGCAAGGGTCGTATCAGGAAAAACTGGACAGTTGTTTGCTGGCTCACGACCAAAATTTATTCTCACATTTCCTGTGCAAAACAAAAGATGTAGTAAAGAATCAACGACTGAGAAGTTGCCTTATCTTTTCAGAACTGTTGTTTTTGCCGACGGAACTTAGCCTTGGCGTTTAAAGTGTGACTGTTGTAGATGGTTGTAATATACTTGTATACAATATGTACGTTTTAGTTAGACATTTGAAAGGTGATATGAACAAGTAGTAAAATCAAAATAGAGAGACATACACTGGCATTCACTCGAATGAAAGTTCTGCCATATATATGTATGAACAGACACAGACACACACATACACACATACAGCCAAACACAGAGGTACGCACACACAGGCACATACATACACTATACTTTAACGTTTGTTTGCTTATTTGCTGCAAAAACTATCAAAGGCAAATGCGTCATGTAACTATAAGGCACACATAAAATAAACTTGGTCAAAGAGTTAACTGCCAGCCACACATACAACTTACCATTTGGTATGGTATGATGTTTAGCCACAACACCGTTGTCATTAATAAATCCTATCGACCACACGACGTACACGTCACTGTCAGTTGGTATAATCTTGTCATTTGCATCACCTGGAATAAAGAGATAATAAATAATAATAAAAGAGAAAATATTTTTGTACTGGAGACAGTGATCATACAATATATAATATTCGTCTAGTCTCGTTTGGACCTGAAACCTACTAATGAAAGCGACTCTCAGAAAGTTTACACTTTTCCTTCAGAGCTAGGATGTAAGGTATTGCGTTACCTGTTCGCCAATTTCTATCATGTGTTCAGACCATTGGCGATATACCTTTGTAAATAAAGAAGATGGGGGAGATCCATATATCATTGTTGATTTTACAACTGAAACCCATTTTTGCGATCACACTTTTTAAAACATTCTTTTTGAAAGCGTCACGTCCTGGCCCTGCGTCTCACCTGTGTTCAACATTCTCCTGAATCCAATTGTAGTGATACCATCTTTCATTAGTGAAGATATATCAGTGACGTCATTCCTACCACCGGTTACCATGGTGTCGGGACACGCCCCTCTTCCCTGACTACACTGAAGAAGTAATAAAACATTTATATACGAGAAATACGATGCACATCACCTCGAAAAGGTGAGGACGAGTTGATAGTTATCTCGTTTGTGTTACATTTTTTAATAATTAGGGGAACTGTATATTTATACTGATTTATGTGATAATGTTATTATAATTGGAGTTATAGGAGAAGGTCAGGTCATTGGTGAAAATGTAACTGGTTATGCTGGCTACCAAGTGGAATCTAATGATAGCACATGTACATGCATCATGGTAGTCGAGACTAAACGCATATTGTATGACTACAGGTTGCACGTTTAGTTCATCAGTCAATTTTATGTCAGTACAGGTCATTCACCCTGGGATTGGGTATCCGTCAATAAATACGTGACACCCCTCTCAGTATGAAAATCTGAAGGGAAAGTGTTTACTGTATACGTAGTCATAAAATCATTGACGTCCTTTGACAAGATATTAATAACAACTGTCGACGTTGGGTTCCATTCTCTGACAATATTGGAAAGTTACGGAAACCTGTACTTTCTGATTTACTTCAATACACTATAAAGACTTTACTTTATAAACTAGCAAAGCAAAATAAAGAATTGCATCATGGGAGTGGTTGTACATAATGTCTTCCTACCTGCGCATACGCATTGAGATCGTAGTCGACCACCATGACACCGTTTGTTTTGTCATTCCATACAACTGTGACGTCAGAACCCACCATACTAGTTGAAGTATCCGATCCACTGATACCAAAAGAAAGATATTCTCCAAAGCCAACCCGACCACTCAACTCAATATCGATGTAATCATCAACCAGCGTCCAACTGACGTGGAAATTGTCGTTCACAGCCTCGCAGTTTGTTACTGTCTATAAATTGCAAAATCAATACATTGATAACAAGTTCATGATCGTAATATTGGTAGTTTGCGGTAAGTTGTGGTAATCAATGCCGAATGTATCGCGAGATTAATTTGTGAAACGTAACAAATACTTGTATGTGTTCGAGATTTGTTGACAGGGGATAATTCCGTAGAGACACAGACGAATGATAAAGCGACCTCTATACTTCATTTTTAATAAACAAGATTTATTCAACATAGAGTTTGATCAGTTTATTCATTGAACAAATTAATATCTTTACTTCGAAAATAATGGAGATCAACTCTGAAATATGGTCTTACCTCCTGCATTTCGGGTACATATGGTGGAATATTTAAATCATTTGGTATGAATACATGACCAAAATTCTGTCTAGCCAGGACACACCACATCGACAACCAATCGATGTCAAAGACAGTCAGATCATCTTGCATCGTGATGGAGACAGTCTGACCATTGTAAGCGTAGAGTCTGGTAAGCCTATAAGAAGTCAGATAAGCAGTTTATCACAGGAGGTAATTAGGAATAATTGTATATAGTTCAAAGAAAACAATTCATCTCATATCACTTCTAGTGTGGTAAAGAAGAGGTTTTGCGATCATATATCAGTCCATCCATGTCATTCATCATTATCCACCGGCTCATATTGTAACATTCCGTATTCTCATTGTGTAGGTAACCACTAGCAAATGTTTTGATGAGACAATTAGTCCAATTTCAATATTCGTGATATTTCACAAATCGGGTCATATGTAATCAACAGCTGTTCAAAATTTCAATTGGTGGATATCATACATTCATTATCTGGCTACGTATGTTATTTTGGTTTTGCAAACATTGCTAGACCTTGCCGTAGAAGACCACAGTGCCGACATTTTCGGAACTGAGGTCGACATCTCCACTACACTACACTATAAAGTACCTAAATATCTTACAACGGGTTTTCTCCTTCATGTCTGCGAGATAGACTCACTCCTCTACTCTCACACCAAAACTAACAACCGATTCACCGAAAGCGATTTGACTGATATGTTCTGATGTTGGTAGTGGTGTGGTGTGGTATGTAGTAGTGGTGCCAGCAGTTAGATGCCAAAATCACCAAAAAGGCAATCGGTCTAATTTTATACTACAAGTATATTCTTGTCTGTGGTATCACTGAGACTTTGATATTCAGATATCCTGATTTTTTATATGTTGAAAACCAAGGTCAAATCTCTCATTGCATTGTAAGCCATCATCGCCTTAGATTTTCGAACTTGACCTACATTTAATATCTCTACATTAGATTCTTACCGTCCATTTTCGTCAGGTATCCTTATACCGTTAACATGTGGTGACGGTCCTGTTCCAACCCAAAAATATGCATCTGAAAAGAAAATACACAAATTAGGATTAAAATAAAATAGTAGGTGTGAAGTACGGTTGTTTGGCACAGCCATAGGCTCAGAACAAAAGAGTGAGTCCCAGTAATTCTGATTATTAAGATAACACTAATGAGATGATCCGGGACTGACACATAACCCTTTAAAGTGACACAGTCTGACTATTCTCCACTAAAACCAGCGGTGTATCAAATATAACACGTGTATAATACTGGTATACCACAGACAAGCAAGGTTGAATGGGTTCAAACAACAAAATGGGGTTTAATACCGTAGTTGTTCTATACTATAGCTACGTGTCGAATCGTCCTTGGCTGAAAGATGCAAAATAATTTGGAATACTATCTAAATATGTAATGTAATACAGCACTATATATGTATTTAGGTAGCCTTCACTAATTAAAGGGGGAGGGTTGGGGTATTAGGGGTTCCTTGGGAATATTTCAGAACATGGAATTAGGGATGGGTTACATGTTTTTTTGTGACCCATTGTATTATATATAACCTTGCATTATATTAATTTGTGATTTTTAGCATCCACCGTTGCCACCGGTTCCGCATCCCATGCTAGTAACCGCTGTACTGTAATATTAAATCGTTGTTTACAACCATGCAGTGAATCATTTGTTATTAGTTGTGGTGTGAAGAGAGGAGTTTGTCTCACAGGACAACAGTGTGGTAACATAATGGGGACAATGAGATGGGTGGAGATGTTACAGTCCTGAGTGCGTCCTGGTGTGGTAGACTTGAACTCTTCAACTCCGGCCAAACAACGCTACTGCGGCCGTTGTTTCAAAAGGGTGAAACTCCTAACGTTTGTTTACTATAATACCGTAATGCGGCCTCGTGTCTATATGTACAACAGGCCAGGTATGCCTATGTATATATATATATATATATATATATATATATATATATATATATATATATATATATATATATATATATATATATATATATATATATATATATATATATATATATATAATTATGTACAATTAATATAAAAATCAGCCCCACCATTAACGTTGTACCCCTTTTAACAACTACCTGAGCAATATTATAACCGAAATCGGGTACATGTACGATTGACCTATAATATCTAGGTTAAACTTACCTGGTCCATTTCCATCATAGTGTAAATTTTCAATTCGAAATGTCTTTGCGTCAACAATATACACATGTCCACGAAGACCGTGAGCAAGTTGTGAAAACTCTCCAAGATCAAGTTCTGATGGTGCGTCGAAGTTATCTGGGATATTCACTTGTCCAAAATTAGCCTGCCAAATACGATATGAAAATTGACGATTACAAAATTCAATGTCTATTCCCTTCACGAAACATCAGGTATTAGTGGCTACAAAACTGATTTCAAGTCACTTTCTGGAAAACAATCAACCATTTATGCTCATGCGTGCTAGGGTATAATGACATAGACCATATTCAATTTTATGTGGAGCAATGGAATAAAATATTGTTGTTGAAGGTTTGCCAAACAAAAGTCGAGGTGACAGAAACTCTGGTGCCGCGTAGGTCAAGCCCCGATGTCCCTGTCAGTACAGTACACTTTAGGTGCAGTGCGATCTTAAAGTCGCCTAATAATGATAATATCAAAAGAGTAAGCCCAACGGTCTAGCAGATAGACTTATAACGTGGTGGTTGATAGGATGGTACGACAAGGAGCATCTTACATACATACGAATGTCATTAATGGCTCCAGAGCATTTATGTAGCGACGACAAGACTAAAACATCACACCATACAAACATAATGTGCATATACAAATCAAAGTGTATGAGTGGAACAGTTGTTAGTAACACCCACTATTAGCACAATCCAACATATATTTTTCTCATTATCATATTAATATTTAATGTATTGATGCAAACAAATATTAAATTATCAAATTAATCTAGCGACCAGTGCAGTTGCAAATATTTTGATTATTTAGTTTAAATTACAGAAAAAATAATGTTTCGAATTCATTACATATACATCCCAACACTACGGCTGCATTTCAAGTATATAAAAATGTATACAAATATATATACTTTACCGTGTATTGTCTACACCAGACTGCAATCCATTTGAAGTCGTTTATTGTTGACCCTTCTGGCAATGTAATTATTATATCTTGATTATCATAGGCACCTAGTCGTGAACTCCTGAGGGGGAACACATGTGCAGCACATTATTAGTGGACTGGTAACCGTTAACCGGGGGTGGGTACGGGTGGGGGAGCGAAAAAAATCCTACCCGTCTAGTCTTTATGAACAACAGCAAATAATTAGGCCTACTCCCTTTGCAGACTCAATGGAATCGAACGAACGTTGATGTGCAAAAATACAGTGATTCATGAATTTTTTGTGTGAGCGCCTTTCTCGTGATCCATTTTCAGACAAAACAAATACAAAAAGCACAATTTCTAACTCGGACACCCCAAAAGTAAACCCCCGTGTGCGACACATATCGATAAGTTTCAATGAGAGTATCCCCGGTGGGACAGTGGTAGATACAACGAATTAACGCTAGCGTTTTCGTAGACACACACATGCTATAAGCTTACATGTATGTGTAATAATTGGAAACCTTTTATATCAGTGCTGACAGTTCCTCGGTGATACATATATTTATTATTAGAACCAAACGATATTTCAGGTAGGGACTGAAAATTAGATCTAGTGAGCACATCTGTCATGGGGAGGGGAGTTCTCATTGAGCTAGCCTAAATGCTAGATCTCGAGCTTTCTTCTGATATCATGATACGAGGGTGGAACACCCGAGCCTATCGCCCTCACTAGCGACCTTCGCCGATGGGGTGAAGAGAAATCCACGCATGCATATTATCTAAACTAGCACTACCATGACGTACGACTGTACACAAACTACTAAAGACGAAGCCCGGATATGATCCCGGATATGCATGTACACTTTGGGTTTTACGGTGTTAATAACAATAACACTAGCTACGAAATCTTCTACCTGCGATGAAAGTGACCCTGCCCTTATCTGGAAAAGTATGTTTACTCACCTGTTCTCCTCGTCCGGTATAATCTGGCCCGATGGACTTGGGTTGTCTGTACTACCAGCCCAGAAAAATGCATCTATACAGATTGTATTATTATAATATCAGATTAAGGCAAAATTAATTTGACTTAGTAGAAAACGAGTTTGTCCATTTAATTTTCTAATCTGACAGAAAGGAAAACTGGTTTCGAAGGGCATATTAGTTTAGTGATAGTGATATGCAATTGGACTCGTAAGTATTTTCGTACGCGTGGTGTCCTGGCAGTTTGCCATTTTTACCATTAACAACGTCGAACCTTGTTCCTGTTGACTTGGAGATTTAAGTATTTTCAAAGTTGTTGTACCAGTGAAAGTAACTTAAATTCCATGCTTCCATACGATACATGTTTTTATTTGATGGAAGCCTGAAGGTCGTGGGTTTCCTCAACTTTTCATTTAAAAAAATAAACAGAACTGATCCAAATTACAAAAGAGTGTTATGAATTTGGTACAGTAAGAGATTGAAAAGTAGAGGCGTGAATGTCCTGTTTTACTGAGAACAACAACAAAAGAATATTGTACGAATGAACCCTTTGTACATAACATAGCAGGTCTTTTCTCGTCATGCGTATCAAATTTTATGCATTGGGTGAATGTCCTTAACTTTCCGCTACGTTTCACTGCCCCTTTCACGTGGGCTGGTAAAACATGTTTTTTTTCTAAAAATAAACGCTTGCTTCCTGATAGTGTCACGACTTTCACATAGAGTCACATACCTGGTGCTCCTCCGTCATATATAAAATTAGTAATTTTCAGACGGCTGTTATCAACTGCATACACTGTACCAGACACACCATGCGCTAAGGTTGTAAAAGTGCCGATAAGTTTGCCGTGATAGGGGTCGGCCGTCACCACTAACCCTGTCGTAATATACAACACGCAACACAGTTAGTTGTACTATTTGTAGACATAGGTTTTCCTTCTTAGACTGTTGATCATGAAATGGTGTGTGTGTGTGTGTGTGTGTGTGTGTGTGTGTGTGTGTGTGTGTGTTATCTACATACTGATACATGTATACAACTGCTGAATTTGTTTTGTTCAGTTGAATTGTTACTTCAAGGAACAAAAACAACGAAAGGACATGATAAAAATTACTAGTATATAACAACAATTAACATGTAAGCTTATGGGGGGAAAAGTTTCGTTTGGGGGGCAAGTAGTGGTTTTTAACTATACTCCATTGGTAGCGCTAACGATTATAGGGTTACCGGGCAACAAGTATCTCAAATAGCTACAACACAAGATCTAGAGAGGCCTACTTTGTTCAGATTTGTTATAAAACTGTTTATAGTTTAGCTATGGACTATTTATTGAAGTCTTCGCCAATGCACCGTTGCATGTTGGTCAGTTTGCTCACATTCTGTCGCTTTTCTCAACAAGAACAGAAAGCTAAGTGACATGCAGCTAAATTACCTACGATAGCTGAGCTTGATATACATATGATGTCCACAGCGATAGAGGAACTACACAGTATAATGTGCCCAACTTTGTGAAGTTGAACATTGACTTTCAGTTTCAATTCACGCACATGTTTATGCATAGCTGATCATGGTGTGCGTGTGTATTAGGCCTACGGTAATTATGAGAAAAATATAGATAACTTTACAAACTTACCTGCTGTAGTGTAAACAGAAAAGAAAACGAACAATGTTTGAAACATCGACATTATATAACACTAGGTCATGCAAAGGTTGACAACTGTAGTAAGTCTTCGTATTGTCCTTACTGTATATACAGTGAACTTCTCGTTGTTCCCACTGCGTGTGTCGTGATCGTTGTGTGCTGTCGCACTGACACTGAGATTAATTGCAGAAAGTTCTACTTTATAGTTAGTAGAACCCGACTCGTACATGGACTGTCACCTCGTGAAACATTGTGTTGGCCACACTCAGGATAGGTACACGGTCGTTGTAATCATGGTAATTTTACTAAATATTCATAGGTTACGCCCTTTCATTGTGTGTGCCAAAACATTAGATTGCCGTATACGGTAATATAGGACATCCTGGTGCACGGTGTTTCATAATTTGGATACCAGTCATACGCACTTACCAGGAAACTTCGTGATGTCACTGATGATTCTAATGAATATGTCATCATCATTGTTAGCGCAAAGGTCAAATGATAATAGTTTCACTGACTGGTATACGGTTTAGAAAACAAAAAAACAACGTAATCGCTCGTGCATGCACCACGCTTCAATGATTTGTGTGTTATTTCTCTCTTATCCGTATGTTTTGTGACAGTTTTTGTATAGTTTGTGTATTTGTATTTTCACTTTTCTATATACGCCAGGCCCGGGGCCTGATTCAAGCGATGAATAAATAAAAAATAAATAAATAAATAAATAAAAATGAATTAAAAAATATATATATATCTCGCCACTTGTAAAAGTACAATTTAAGTAGAATAAAATGGATTTACCTCGGCCTGTATATATTGCAAAGAGAAAACGATGTCTTCATCTGTGTGGATCTCAGACCACCAAAGTGGTCTCAGGCTGACTCTTACTATAAACCTAGAAGACTACCAGGCATCCTTCATTTCACAAAACACTCAACTGCAATCTAAAGAGAAAATCGCGATTAAATTTCTCATATTTGGTTATGCAAGCAAAGACAAAAAGTATGCTAAATTAGTTCGATTCAAACAAAACAGATGAATAATGACGACTTCGAAGTTTGATTGACGTACACAACTAATGATCTCGTCAGTTCTCGCGAGAAATATTTCGAGATGTAAACATTCAAGATGGCCGCGCCCATTCCACTAGTACTGGAGTCAGCAGGATTGGCAATCTGTTAGTGTTAGGAACAGCATCTTGGCTTTGTGGTGTGACACATGATTCACGTATGAAGAACTAG
Source organism: Glandiceps talaboti (assembly GCF_964340395.1). Taxonomy (NCBI): domain Eukaryota; kingdom Metazoa; phylum Hemichordata; class Enteropneusta; family Spengelidae; genus Glandiceps; species Glandiceps talaboti. Next base: position 12,604,425 of record NC_135563.1, on the reverse strand, counting down.
GTTGCAGCAGATAATTCAATAAGAACGATGTTCAAAACGATGTGTATGTTCTGTGTTTTGTCTTTTGGTACGAAAATCAAATTCAGTGTTCCTGCACGTACTGATCGGTTCACTGCATGTTGGTCGTTTAGTTCATTGAATTTTCTCACAGTTGTAGTTTGAGACTGATCAATTACAGATGACTAGATAGATGTTAATTGGACACAATGTCTGAGAGAAGATATTACGATAACCGATCAGAACATAGGCGACGGCGGGAAGAGTTTTCTTCGGGATCGAGGGGAAAAACGTCTACCCGTTCGGATACAGAGCGCCACCACCGACAACACGACGAATATCGAGAATTAAAAAACAGACGAAGGGATGAAAGGGATAAGTACGAAGATAGACATAGGGGGTATAAATCGTCGCACAGTGAAAGGGAAAAAGTGGATAAGAAACGGGACGATAGTAGAAAACGAAAACACAAATCAAAGTATAGCAATGAGAGTGATGGAGAAGATAGGAAACATAGACGACCAGAACGCAAAAGCTATGAAGATATTTACAAGAAGGAGATCATGGAGGAGAGAGACCTAAGTTATAAAGGATTTCGAAAATCAGAGGATGAACAGACTTCTAGATATGAAAGATGTGATAAAATAGATGACAATGTTGAGGGTGCTGATTTGACAAAAAAGGATGGTGTATCTGAAGAGAGGAAGAGCTCTGAATTTAATAAAATAACACAAAGCACCACTGAACATCAAAGCAAACAGAACATTTACATAGATGTAGAGTGGATGGAGTGGCAGAATCACAAAGCTGAACTTGACTCTATCTTTTTTAGAGACAGAGATTTCATTAAGAGGTGGGTATTGAACTAGAAGGTCAATGACCCTAGAGTAGTAGTAGCGAGCTTTGAGACAAGTAGTGAACTTTATTAAGACACATAGAACACACATAGGATCTTGTTTCATATACTGAGTCGAAAATGTTACTGAATCATACTTTTACTGTGGTAATCGATGCTTTGGTTGTTGTGACATGTTAATACAAAAGATAAGCTATTGAATGGACATTGGTTTAATTGTAGTCTCAGTAGGGCAGCTCTCTGAAAGTGAAAGCAAACTTGCAGTATACTGTTTTGGGACAAAGGTTTACCCTATCTTGATCACAGTGTGATTAGATTCACACAACAGAAGAACCGTTATCACCCACTTGTATGGTCTACCATATTGAATAATTAGATTTTGTTTTACCATCATCTTAACTATAAAAAGCACATAACCTAACCACACGGTCATTGAGTCTTATCTCAAAGACTGAGAGAGATCATTATTGCAGTAAAAATAACTTTTATTCAAATTGATCTAAAATTTGAAATTCAACTTGAGAGCTACATTTGTATGACATTTGTATGACGCACTTTCACAACTTTAAACCAAATTGTTCCATTCTATTTAGACTGAGGCAGTGCTGCACCATGACATAATCTCAGAAACTGATGCAAATTTAAGAATTATTATAAGATTTAAAATGTGCAATTATTAAGGTTGAGTTGTTTACCAACAGAGAGAAAAAGTAAATGACATTCTGTTGTATACATTTTTCTCTCATATATAATAGAGGTACAAAGAACTATGATGATTTCTGGGCCTTCTTCAAGAAATACCAAGCCTTTCAAAGTAGGAAACAAAGTACTACTAGTACTAGTAGCAAAGGTAAGCTCAGTACATTGTACACACACAATTATTCATAACATTTTGCTAGTTGAATAGTATTTATACATGTAGGCACCTCAGGTGTTTTTCCATCATGACCGCAGTATGTCGTAATGTTTAAAAAGCAGTTTGGATTAGGATTGAAATTTAGGTGTATAAAGTAGTTATCTGGCAGAAGTATAGAAGACACAATTTGGCCTTAAATAGAAGAAAATGATCCTATATAATACATGGCTCCACTGATAAGATAACGCTAAAATATGAGATTTTGGTATTAATTTGTGGCCTTTAATCACAACTTGAACATTATGCTGTAAGTTCATATTACATGTACATGTACTTCAAAGGATATGAGGACCAGTGTGCCCTCTAAGCCAATTTGACACGCCACTGACGCACACAATTTCTAGTGATGCACCAAAATTTGGTGTTCCCCTATCTCTTACTATGTGGTGACTCACAAGATATCCAAGTTTTTCTCATTTTGACTCACAACAATATTCTGCTATCGTTAGAGGGCACACTGATATTGAGGACAATGACATTTGATCATATTTGGCATTTTCAAACATAGCCTAGGACCATATCCTTTCCAATATATGTGTACTTTACATCTGTCTGTGGTGTGCATGTTGTCAGTGGCTAAGTGCATCTGCCCGTCCATGTATCCATTAATCCCACCACCCATTTAATATTCATCAGCAAGTGATAGCAGAGAGAAAAGTTGTAAACTTGGCTTACCCATGAAGTACGACAAACGATACAAAATCAATGTGTCCGTGAAATCTAAAGACTTTGAGCACTATTCAAGACCATATTCTGTGACAGGGAACAGAGGTAAGATAATGACTAATTACTACATTTACTATAAATTTAGTGGCTGTATTTCCTTATTGTACACTGTAGTGGTAACATAGAAAAGTCACCATCTTTTCCATTGAATGCTAAGTTATTATATAGAATAGATTCAAAACAAAAATGTGCAGAATGTCTTCCCATTTACTATGTGGTTACATTTTGAAAGTCATATTTGTTATTACATAACACAATTCATGTACAATAGAATAAAAATCATTCATACTACACCGGAATTCTGTTTATATAAGTATATGTGTACATATTGTATTGATTGTAGTTGAAACCATCCAGTGGCAATACTAGTTATTGTTTAAATGAGAAGTCAAAACTGGAAAGTTTAAAACATTTCTTTGTATACGTAATAAAAACATCAAGTTAGATGTGGAAATGACAGAGGTGTTCATTTTGTATAATGTTTTCCTTTAAACCAGATGATGACAAATTGAGTAAAGAGAAATTGTCTGAATTCCGACTAGCTCTTCTACATTACGTTGACTTCTGTCAAAAACAACAGGTGAGTCTTCCTAACTTTGATTCCAAATATAGTCATGAACTTGTAAATGCTCACATTGGGGTGCCAGGATGAAAGTTTAAAAATAAGGAGAACATTGCCATTTTTACTAAAGCATTAAAATCACCAAACACAGTGACACTTTCAATCAAGATTCACCTTGTATTTGTAATTCCCAATGACACAAATAATAGTTCTTTAAGTATATAAACACTTACATATATCTCCCAAGAAGTCCAGTGAGGCCATCCCTCATGGGTTCGGTGTTAATGTTTGTGAGTAGAACGGTTTTGAGAAACACCTCAATTCTTGATACACAGGGACTGTTTTAAAAGAGAAAAAACTATTATAAGATATTAGAGCTGTTATCATGATTGCATATCACAAAGTCGATCATATCATTCTTCACTGAAATATAAAAGAATACATTTTGTGTCCTTGGGGGAATTGCTGGTGTATTTTTTCCAAGCAATTTACATTTACCTGAAGTTGTATTTTAAAACATTTTCATATGTTGTTGAAGTCTTGAAAAGAAATATATTGTTCCAAAGTAAGGAAATTTTCATATACATGTAACTTGGTCCAAGTATTATAAATAACTTTCCTTACTATCACAAGGTTGCATTGGACTGGTTGCATTAGGATTGTTTTTATTTCCTCTGTTCATACCAATTTTATTCTAATAACTGTTTTTCTTGTTTAATTTTAGTTTAATAAATTAGCTAAGTTGCGGAAAGACCAAGCTAATTTACCCATAGCTAAGTACAAAGATAAAATACTTAATGCAGTGAAAGCCAATCAGGTGATTGTTATTGCTGGTGACACTGGATGTGGGAAGTCTACACAGGTAATTTGCATAAATTTAAAAAGCAGTTTCATTCATGCTCAAACTTCAATATGCCTGTCATGTTGAAACAAGTGGTAGCTTTGACACAATTGATTTGCATTCTTTGCAATCATCTAGTCTGAGTCTAGAGAAAATCGTAACATTTTTAAATCTAGTTACTAAATCCCCCGGGCTAGTCTGCTTACTTTAAGAGCAACCAAAGGTCACCACTGAGGGCACTAGCTGCACCCAGACAGAGGTACTCACCACTTTTCAGCTTTATTTGGCAACCCCAAAAGTACAGACACATGGTCTTACTATAAGACTAAACATTTTGTTGGAACAACAATGACAGTATAATATACATGTACATGTAGATATGTACTAGTATAATATTATACTTTATTCATAGGAAGATGACATCTTTCATTACTTATTTTTGGTACATTTTGATTTTCATGTCTGAAATTTATGTCACTTTGCCATCAGATTTGATATGTTTGTTCTTATGGAAGTGTCTATTCACTTTGATCCTTGGGAATGTGATAACTGTTGTTTTCTATTTTTACATGAACTCCAGCTGTATTTTTAGTCAAAATAAACATTTCTTAACATGATTTGATTTCTGCAGAACCCAGGGCTTTCGTGAGCAGGGACAGACTGCTAGTTGAATACCATACCCTATTTTCTGAACATATCTTATTGGAAACACACAAATTATGAGGTTTTTTTCTTCATGTAGGCTTTAAGCATACATATATTTTACCTCTGGAGGTATTTCAAAAGAATATCACTTGTATTTTATTAAACATGTTAATTCTTCCATGACAGGTTCCGCAATACTTACTAGCAGCTGGTTATACAAACATTGCATGTACACAGCCAAGAAGAATTGCTTGTATCTCATTAGCCAAGAGAGTAGGCTATGAAACCCTGAATGAGTATGGTTCTGAAGTTGCCTACAAGATTAGATTTGAGTCAACGAAGAATATCTTCACCAGGATCCTGTTTGTCACTGAAGGTATAGAACCACACATCAATATAATTAAAATTTTTAATTTCAATTTTAAAGATGCGCTAGCGTTAACTGGATTTTTCAGACTACCAAAAATATATTCACTGAAAACTGTTGAAAGACCAATAATTAGACATTGTCCATGTTACACTGTAATTAGGGGTTAATTTTATCCATAAATAATAATACAGTAACAGGTTAAAATCATGATCATGATGTTTGGGGTGCTGGTTTTGAGTGCAGACCAGAAAATCAATTTGAATTGATATATTTTACTGTACTGCTACACAAAACTGTTTAACCACAGGTTATTCAAGACTGTTGAGGGTGTGCGATATTAAGCGTAATTAAATCATTATATTTAGGACAACACTTAAAACCCAACCAGTTGCAAATAGTGTTATCATTAATGGAATTAACATTTTTACAAATGATGTATATGAGTCTGACTGATACAGTGTAGTAGTACCTGTACTACACTTATGTGAAGTGTCAACATTTGATTGAACTGTGTCTAGTAATGGCTTTGATAAATTGTACCCCCCCCCACCCATCCCCCACCACCCTTATCGTAGAGGAATCAAGATACAAGACTACAAGACCAATACACATGTACATTACACTCTACTGTGGTACCTCTATACCATAGACTAGAGTTTCTACAACATAGCTTTATGTTTATAATAACTTGTACTGTGTTTATGAGGTCAAAATACTTTATTATGGGGTTCAATTTGTGTGTGTGTGTGTGTGTGTGTGTGTGTGTGTTTGTTTGTTTGTTTGTTTGTTTGTGTTTCTGTCTGTGTTCTTGATCATGGATATATATCTTGTAAGTATTTTTTACCTGACTACCAATTTTAGAAATAAGTTAAACTTGGTTCAAACTAAGTATGCACAATGACAATCATTTGCAAGGAATTGTCAATCATTTCAAATCATGTTCTTTGTTTGTATTTCCGCATGTAGGTTTATTGTTAAGACAAATCTCCAGTGATTCCACCCTATCACAGTACAATGTCATTATAGTGGATGAAGTTCATGAAAGACACATCCATACTGATTTCCTCCTTGGTGTCCTAAGATGTCTCCTTGAACATCGGAAGGATCTCAAACTCATCCTGATGTCTGCTACCATCAATATCAACTTATTTTCAGGATACTTCAGTGATGCTCCTGTTATACAGGTAAGTCATGATATTGTTAATATATTATTAGAGTGCGCACTACATATGATGAGGGCAAGTCAATTATGGACAAGCTAAAAAAGACACACACTAAAACTAGTATTGCAACATCTACTTTATATCTACCTGTGGTATTGAATAATCTCTAACCCTGTCTACATTGTAGTTCAATGAGAAATAATGGATAAAAAGTTTCTCATGCAAATGAGTAACCCCCCCCCCCCCAACTGTTAGAATGATGTAAACAGTGTATAAGTAGCATTCTATGCTGACAAGTATACCATATTTATACATTAAACACTAACTTATCACTGGGCATGTATGTATATATGATATATGTATGTGTGTATGTATGTATGTATGTATGTATGTATTTATGTGAGTCATAAGGTAAAAAATTGTCTTGTCCTATTGGTAGGTTCCTGGAAGGCTGTATCCAATCAAATTAGAGTATGTTGCTGTGAGTCCTGAGGTAAGATCAGTTATACATATTCAGCAGTATGCTTTGAGTACTCATATGTTGTGGAGTATAGGACATAATTTATAAGAATGACAATCTGTAGATTCTGAAAAAGGAGCTGAGTTGACAGCATTTGTACTCAGATGGTGTAAAAAAAAAAGCTTAGGCATACCACAATGATTAAATTGATCTGTATACTGTTAATGCTGATGCATGTCTTTGATGGCATAATTGATGAATAATTGATGGCATTAGAAGGTTTCCTCGACTTTTTCAGATTCATATACTAAATTATGTTATCAAAAATATGTATTAATCCTAAATGCCAGGTTTGAGTTTAGCCAGTAGGAAATTATAGTTAAAGTATATTTCAATAAATCAACTACTACAAGTACGTTTGACAGTAAGCAACAAAAATTACCTGAAAATTGCATCAACTCAACTGCAATGTGCTCATTTGAATGATTGAAAAAGATATGACCAAAACAATTTATAATGCATGAATACCTATTATGTGATACTTGATCTGACATTGCTTATTTTTTCTAATTGGTTTCCATAGGAACAGACAAGTCGGTCAGAGAGATTAGATCCGAGACCCTATTTACGTATCATGCAGCGTGTTGATAACAAGTATCCGTCCAATGAAAGAGGAGATCTATTAATCTTTCTTAGTGGAATGTCTGAGATTTCTAGTGTTACAGAAGCAGCACGACACTATGCTACGCAAACCAAACGATGGATTGTTCTACCATTGCATAGCACATTATCAGTACACGAACAAGATAAGGTAGCTTTTTTGTTATCATGGATACCATTGTTATTTTTAATATGCTGTTAGTATGAACATATATCATGGTGTCCTTTTTATGAACTTTATTAATAAGTAAAGGGAATATTCTTGAATATTTCTATTGTCTTTCACCTGAAAATATATTATTGTATTATTGTATTATTAAGACTTTGGTTAGATATGGAATTTGCCTTTTAGTATAGTTAGCAGTGTTTTGTTTGAATGTTTTGGAACCCTGTAATAAAAAGGGGAAATCTGGTCAAATTTACATAATCTATAGATTCATAGATAATTTCAGAGTGGAACCTGCAAGTGAGTAAATCAGCTGGGAACAGTCACTGACATATTTCAGCTATTTATCATCTGTAAATAAAACAGCAGTGGAATAGGTTTGCACAATGTGCTCACATCTGTGTCTTAAATTGTACATGTATGTATCAAATAAATTATGCACCAGTCACAACAGTAGTGTATATTTATAGCTTATATAACATTGTATAACATTGGAATGGAATGTAAAAGACATTGAAGAATAAATGCATGAATGGAAAATAAATATAAATGTACATTCATATTTTATATAATTAGGGACATGTCAGTTGTCACAAACTTTCAAAAAATAACTTCTGCAAAATGGATTCAAGAAATTTCATCAAAAATAGATAGCAGGGGACATACACTAAACTAGGAATAAATTAATGTTTATTTTCATACTTTGCTAATGCACACATCATTGTATGTCTAGATTTATCAAATGGATATCTGAGTAGATTTTTGTATGATATTTACTGGTTCATCATGATCTTTTGGTTCCTTTTGTCTTTGATGATCTTTTAGGTATTTGATATTGCTCCAGATGGTGTCAGGAAGTGTATCATAGCAACCAATATAGCAGAAACATCAGTTACTATTGATGGTGTCAGGTTTATTGCTGATTCTGGAAAGGTATGCACATGTAAATGTAGATTAAATCGTCATATCACTTGAAACAATTAGATGTTGGCCTATATTTACAAAGTTTTTATTACAGCATGCCACTAATATAATTTTGTATATATGGAATTGAGTAATAATTTTGTAGGTGAAGAGTCATTGGGAACTCAGATAGAGTTCAATTTAATACCATCCTGGATAAAAAAAATATACTTTGAATGAATACTTTGAGAGATGCAAAGCAGAAAAAATAGAGAACAATATAATCAGAGATCGCCCATAAAAAATATTTAAGGTATACATGTAAGTTATGAGATGGAAGTAACGTGTGGTCACTGTGTGCCACTATCTTTTATGATATGATATGATATGATATGATATGATATGATATGATATGATATGATAGGCTTTTGAAACCATGTAATTTTACACTTGATATGAATGCTATACACGAGTGTGACACTGTGTGACAGGTTGCAGCTGTCCTTAAACATTTAACTCTGAATTTCAGGTAAAAGAGATGAGTTATGATCCTAAAGCTAAAATGCAGAGACTACAAGAATTCTGGATTAGTAGAGCTAGTGCTGAGCAGAGGAAAGGAAGAGCAGGTATGTACCAAGTACTGAATACATGTAGTATATTTACAGCATACATGTATATAGTAAGTGTACTTTTACCAAGCCAATGGAGCTCTGTTAAAAGGACAGAAACCAGTCAGAGTTTTGTTTGAAACCATCCAGTTTTCAGTTTGTGAATAATATCAAACTCTAATCAGAATTTGAATGACAGAATTTGTATTGTAGTTATGTAATAGTTGTATCAACAATACGGTTACTTTTTAGTACTCCACAATATCTTCCATGAACTATTTACTGATTGGGACATTATTCTGTTGCCTTAGTAACCATTGAGTGTGACAATATATGTCCTTATTGTTGATTACAGGTAGAACAGGTCCTGGTGTGTGTTTCCGTCTTTATGAGGAATCCGACTACAATGACTTCCAGGAATACGCTACACCTGAAATCCATCGAGTCCCACTGGACTCTCTCATACTTCAGATGATTGCCATGGGTTTACCAAATGCAAGGAGGTGAGATTCAAGCCTTTATCCATTATGAAATTAAACAGATTTTTGGCAGATAAATTAATGATAGGCTCTGTGTACTGATTAATACAGAATACTCCTTTCTAATAAACACTGCCCTTTAGCGATGTAACCATGATGCTTGTTGTCAACATGTGTGAAAGTTCACAGTGGTTCAGAGTTCACAGATAATTATGATTGCACTAAACTAATGCTTCTGTTAAAAGTTAGTCTGCTTTATCTTAGAGTAAACAGTTTTGATTGGATGAAAATCTTAACATGGTATCTATCAATTAATCAAATAGGCTTTGGAATAAACCTGGAGACATTTGACTCAAAGAAATGCTTTTGAATGAAATAATGAAATATGTAATACAATTGCAAATGTATTTTCAAATGGACAAAGATATTGTCAGTATATGCACATGATATAACGCTCCTTTTTCTGTGTTTCAGTTTTCCATTCATTGAACCACCACCATTGTCCAGTATTGAAAATTCTATTGTGTTCTTGAAAGAACAGGGTGCTTTAACAGAAGATGAGAAATTAACACCAATAGGAAAAATGCTGGCTCAGTTACCAGTTGATGTTGTTATTGGTAAAATGTTAATCATGGGCACCGTATTTCATGTAAGTCACTGAGACTTTATTTGAGATAAATATATGTTCTCATAGTTGGAATACTGTACATTTATTCAAATATGAAACAAAAGTAACAGCAAAGAACAATCAACTTACAGACTGAGCCCTTGTAACTAAAGTTGAATTCCTTTTGCCTAATTTTTTAGTAATTAATTTGAATTACCAAGCTGAGAAGTACATTTGTCAGATGTTGTTGATATATTGTGTCTTTCAGGTAATTCATCCAGTGTTGTCTATATCTGCATCCCTTAGTGTCCAATCACCGTTTACTAATAAAGCATATCATGACCACAATATAGCTGTGAGTATATATTTTTGTCTCAATATGGGTGTTTGAACATTACAATTGGATGGTAATCTGCCAAAGTGAATTAGATGTTACAGTAAAACTAATAATTCAACAGTTACTTACCTTCAGTGCCTCATCCTCAAAAATGACTTCAATTTTTATGTGGTTTTGTATTTATATGAAGTGTGAAAATGGTGGACATTACATTCAACAGTTTGATACACTTGCTGAATGCATACAATACTGAGCAATAATGTTTTGTTTACAGAGTGCAAGACAGCCACTAGAGTCAGACCATGGGGATCCATTTACTTTATTGAACTCTTATGATGAATGGATACAGGTGAGTAAACTACTTCAGCACAGCTCAAGAATTTGTTTCCAGATGTGCTAGTATTGGGTTAGCTTATAGTACTATCATAAGGTTGGCATGGTTCAAGCACTAACACGTCACCATCCCATATTAGCAAGAATGGTTAATGTCTACACCATTCCTATGTTAACACCAGACTGGCACTAACACCTTATCAGCATGTGTTAGCAGCTGGAACGGTTAATTAATGCTTCAGTCCTATGTTAACACCAGGCTGGGACAAATACCCTCATCAGCATGCATATATTACCAACTAAATGGTTAATTTCTGCACCAGTCCTAAAGTTAACAATTGGTGTTAAGCTGACACTGGGCTGTCAAATTGGAAAAAGGTTCTTGAGTTATACTGTAAATCTTTGATAGCTGTCAAAACATATAGAACTGAATCTGGAATGCACTCGTATGAATAATTAATATACATTTTTAGATTGCGAGAAGTCAATGATAATTTCATTTTAAAACAAATTATTTTGAAATTATTTTCAGGGTGGTTTACCATATTTGTGGTGACAAATTTCAACAAAAGTTACATGTGTCTCAACTGTCAAAATGATAACATTCCACAGGATCCCATTTATTATAAATATTTATTGAATTGTTATAAATTTTCCTGGAAGCCATGTCTTCTTCAAGTCTATTAATTAAGTCTATTTTATCTTGGTTGCTACATTGTATCATGTTTTATCACATTTGTCTATCTGTTTATGCTAACTAGGTAAAAACACAAGGTAGAAACTCCTCTCGTAAATGGTGCAAGAGAAGAGGTCTTGAAGAGCAACGTTTCTATGAAATGTCAAAACTCAGACAACAGTTTAAAGACTTGCTTAAGGTAGTTAATTCTAAGCCCATCATACTGACATATCAATAATACAGATTACCTCAGAACCATTTATTAGCACTGGAGGGTGAAATCTAGGGTCGTTGTAAAATTTCGAAGTTTTATATGGGAGACAAACCAACCCAAGTCAAAGTTGTCATGAATTGTTATTGTTTTAGGTGAAAAGCCTTACATCTTAAAGGCAAAGCTCCAGTATGATTAAAAATTTAACAACTGAATGGCAAAACTACAGAAAAAGGTGATCTTGAACAAAAGTCATTATGGCTCCATCAATTACAAAATGTAGATAACACTAATACAAGAACCTGAGATGGAACCCATTGGTGAAATTTGCACATGAAAAATGGTTTTCTGGCAGAGCTAGAGGTGAAGTTGGATTAGCACAAAAGAATAATCCTCAGTCTGTAATCCTTATGGCTCTAATATAACACTAATGCAAGAGTCTTGACTTGAATCCCTGGCCTTTAGAGGACTAAGTTTCAATTGCAAGCCAAGTCATCACATTACCGTACTACTGTCTTAATTAATAAGGATTACATAGGGTCATTCATTTGTTCTGGCCAAACTTTTTATATAGCTCTGCCAAACAAATGTTTTTTCACACTTAGATTTCAATCCTAATCCAAAGTTGGCCTTTAACAAAATCAGTAAACTTTGTTGAACTTGTTTGACAGGACCATGGATTGCTAACTCTGGCTGGAGAAGACAGGCAGTACAGTAGTGTAGAGAGACATTACAGAAATAGGGAAAAAGAAAAACTTAAAAAACTGAAAAGAGAACAAAGACAGGCAAATCGAAAAAGGAAAGTTCTGAAGCTGGAACAAGAGGTAAGAATTTGTACCATTTCTCCTTTTGCTGTTTGATATGTGTTTTAAGATTTTCATTTTATATATCTTCAAAATCATTTTGAATGTTTCTCTTTGCATATCCTTGTACCTGTTTTGTCTAGTATATCTTATTCCATTGAGACTTTAATACTCTAATTAAATCTTGAAGTTTCCTACTAGCAATTTATGCAACTTTGTGATCTGAAATTGGCTCTTGGAGACTAATTACTTTTGTTGATCGTTGAGGCTTGTGCACTGCAATAATGCACAATTTCAACACAAAATGTATTTCAAAGATTACATATTATGTACCTATTTTGTGAACTAAATGAATTGTATATTAAATTTACAACTTGCCCGATTAATCGTTGTATTCACAAATTATGATATTTAGATATCGAAAGTGACATATTAATGACACAGTCTGACAACATTTGGTTCATTTCAGGATTTTGAAGTGAGTGATGCCAGTGACAATGAAGGTGTTGATATTGCTGATATTGATTTCAAATTGACACATGACATTGATGATTTACAGGTAAGAGTAAAATGACAATGACATCGTATTTTGTATAAACTGTATTTAGGGATTATACATGGGTGGATATAGCCAGTCTCATAATGGGCTTTGAGAGTTGCATAGCCATAAAGTACATGACATTCTAAAGAAGGCATTTACTGTTTAGTCAATTCGTTGAAATATTTTTTGTTTCAAGAGTTTCCCATGTATCAATAGTATCACCACATCTCAAATTTGTTTTTACTCATCGCCAGGAAATGTCTGATGTCAGTCGTGGTTTCACGTTACGAGAAATCAATCTGCTGAAAGTGATTCTCTGCAGTGGTCTATATCCACAACTCGCCATAGCAGATGATTGTAACTCATACAGGAAAGATTCAGATCAAGTCTTTCACACCAAGGTAAGCAGTTCACCACATTGTATAATTATGTAGTATTTCCCAAGTGTTTCACTCCAAGTAGTTTTTCAACTTTAAGTATAATAAGTGCCACTGTGTTTGGAAAGTTTGTTTTCCATATGACAAACAATATCTGCATTCCTGAAACATACACTAACGTACTTGAATGCAAGTCAGTTCAGTCAACTTCTTGAATGGAAAAGTTAAACTATGGAGCAATCTGCTTTGGTGCTTTTCATGTACAGTATGTGACGATTTTATGGAGTCATTTGCACCTCTATTGATTTATTATGTCTGCTTGTAATAAAGAGAAACCAGAATGTGTTAAGGTAAAAACAATTGAAAAAACTTCTGAAATGTGTGAATTCTGTTTAATTGTTTTGTTTTGTTATTGCAATCCACAGTCTAAACCCTTTGTTGTCCTCCATCCCACTGGTGTATTTGCCAACAATCCTGACATACTTGAACCAAGGATCACAAACCAAAATGAAATGGACAAAACTAGGATGAATTTCAGTAATAAACATGAATTACTAGCATTTGTGTAAGTACATGTAAATATAAAGAAGTTGTAAAATATGAAATATGTTGAACATGTATAAAAATACAAGTTGTAAAATATGAAATATGTTGAACATGTATAAAAATACAAGTTTTTTTTGTACAAACACTCATTGCAATTCAGAGTGAGCATAAACAATGTCAATACAATAATAATAAGTAAATGAATTCTTCATTTGGTGGTGATGTCAAGGCAAAATAATGATAGTTATGTTACTGATTTTTAATTAAAATGTCATGAATACATTTCATTTATATTAGGGCATATTATTATTTACTAAGAAAGACATTGCTGAAGGTAAACAGTGTTTTCTGTTGCAATCATAAATAATGAAAAAATGACAACACGAATGATAAATCATAAGATTCGTAATAAATGACAAAAAAATATTAAATGTTTTAGGATATGTGATCAAATTCTTCAGTCTCTAATACCAGTACTAAACATCTGTGTGGTGTAATTCTATTTTTAAAGCTTGCAGATCATTGCTTAAGGATAATAACTTTTGTACATCTGACTTGATATTGTAGATCTTTGTTGGAGACTAATAAGCCATATTTAGTGAACACTATGAGAGTTCCTGCCATACAAACCATGATGTTGTATTCACATAGTTTGGATACTAATCAAGAATGTACAAGGTAAGCGAGAAGTCCAAATTGTACCGAGGTGAATTTGGTCTAAATATCATACTTTAAGGTGTAAATAATTATATATTTTTCCCACTATATTTCTGCATTCAGTTGAGGAAAACACAAATGACACAAGGAAGCCTGTCACTGTAAGGGACGAGTAGTGACAAAACATCTATGTTACGTGTATTTTTTAGCTATGATTATACCAGCATAAACAAAATATAACGAAACAGGGAAAATAATCGTGACTGAACATTTTGAGTCATACATGTATTTTGAGCACTGCAGAATTGACATGGCCATGCTTTGGTATAATGTAGAACAAACAATGAATTCCGTATTTTCTGTTCACAAATGCATACAATTTTGTTTGGCATGGCATATATACTGAGATGATTATCCTATTTGGCCTTGCCCTGGGTAGGTATTTGGATCATAAAGACATAGACAATATATTAGGAGTGATTGTAATTCTCAACCATGGAGTGTTGTCATTTACAGGTTGCTCCCAAAGTGCTTCATAAAGGAGCCTGGTTGACTGATGAAAAGAAACCAATCTGTAGTGAAAGTCAACAAAACACATTTATCTCCATTTTGCACTATTTCTTTGCAATGTGTAACCTTCAGGGAATGTAGTTCTTCTATCTGGCAAGACTGATTTGTAAAACTGATTTTCATACTTGTACTTGAGGTGGTGGTGGTGGTGGTGGTGGTGGTGGGGGGGGGGACTAACATATGTTTTCAGCAAATTTAAATACCTGAATGGTCCCACAGATGAAAATACAAGTAAAACAAACTGAAGAAAAAAAAACAAGTGTTTATTATAATTATTATCCCAGACTGCTATTTCAGACATTTTGTTCCAGTGCACAAAATCTTCCACCTCAGAAAACAAGTTGATTTGTTAATGCTAAAATGTATTACTGTATTGTGTATCATAAGAATTCCAACCAATTTCCCGATTGTTTTCCAGGATTGTAGCTGATGGATGGATTGATTTCCAGTTCAAGGATGGTGAATCAGCTCAGTATTTGTTGTCCAGTGCTGTACAACTCAGATCAACATGGCAGAAACTATTGCAAATCAAACTGGAAGGTGACAATTTCACAAACTGACTTCTTAAATTTCTTTGCTGTATGTCATTTTTTGTCCAATAGTAAAACAGTCTGTTGATATTAAAATGTTTCATTTGAAAATCATGTACACAGCTCTTGGAATTCCAAGTATGTTACATTTCAATTCCTTGATCAACCTCTGCTCCACATGATACACATACATTACTGCAGGCACACATGAGAATAAGTTGACCTTCTTGTTTTACTTTGACTCTATAGCAGGAAGCAAAACAGTTTTACAGGTACTGAGAATTGTCTAATCACTCCTCTTATTTTGTCACAGACTCCATGTCAGCAGACAAGACAAAGCCAGACAGTGGACCAAATCTGAATGTGTTAAGATTAGAGAGAATTCTAGCTGCCAAACTATCAGAGTTGTTAGACAGTGATGTACAGTATAGTATGAGAAAACTAAGGTCTACAGAAGCTGCACATCTCTATGTTGGACCGAATAAAGGTTTCTATCAATTTATTGGCAACTTTTTAGACATTTACATTTCCCTACCCACTCAAGAAAAAAATTGCACTCTGAAAAGATATACCTCATTTTACAATACAAATGATTATGATGATGACTTGTGAACTAATACAGTGATTTTGCTAAAGTTTGGTAACCCCAGTAACATAGGGTATAATCTGGTAATATTTAAAGTGAACGCACCTTGCACTGTAGTTTTGGTAGGGAACATCTGTTAAAAAAATCTTGGGTACTCCGGTAGATTTTTAGCAAAGTTGACAGTTGTACAAGATTTTGATCAAAACTCAAACTATTTATAGCATGGTATACTGATTCTATCACTGCAAAGTTATTACTGGTATTATTCAGTATTATTTAAGAGTAGGAGAAGATCAGTAGTTTAATGTAGCATACACAAATAATTATTTTAGTTAGGGGTGGGGGAAGTTTTGAACTATTTTGGTTCTCATCTGGCAAAAATAATTTTACTTTTTTAATCTGTTTTGTACCCCTGAATACAAATATTTCTGAAAAATATCAATTTGAGAAATGGAAGAATTTTTGCTATTAAAGTAAATGCGTGGCACTGAAATACATTAAAGTGGCTATAAAAGAGCATTTTTCTCACTACATACAGGTTTTGTGTTTATGGCACTACATACTACTACATACTGATTTGAAATTGATTCTGCTGGCTTATACAACTATCAATTTTGGCCTATTTATGTTAGATGGGGGGGGGGGGGTCTGAGGCATAACTAAAAGAATTTTCAATTACTTTTGTATCTTCCATTGAACTATTGATATTAATTGGTACACCATTAAACTGTCTCTACTTAGTCACAGGTTTATTGTTATCTGTATTATACTACATGGATATCAAACTTGTTGGCATGATATGAATGTGGTAAAAGTAACACGTTCAATTTGCTATTGTCTATGTTATCAATGGAACACTGTAGATGATTCTATGTGTGACCTTCGATTGTGTGAATTTTACTTTTGATTTACAAGATAGTTAACAAGCGTACCACATATTAATATAACAATATACTATTTTCAAATACATTCAATAATGTCGACAGGTAATTGAGAATCAACAATGTATATCATTACAGACATGGGTACTACAGGGGAGGTAGACAAGTTCTTCCATTCACAAAGTTCTAACTGTGAACCACACCCTACTAAAGGTGGCACTAGAGTTAACACTTATCTGACATTTGGATGGTGAGTTTAATCAAACTGTATTCATAATTTATTCAGTAACTTAATATTTTTCAAAAGTTTTCTTGAGGAGACACATAGCCATTGGAAGACTATACTGACAGTGTTTAAAGTCACAAGTCTCAAAAAATGACAGTCAGGGCTATTATTTTTTGTTGTATCACTGCACATTCCAACCATTTATTTAGTGAGCTTCAAAATTTTGACCAACTTTGTACTTTCATGTATGACTTGTTAAACAACAGGTTACCTCACCGTCTTACAGATTATTGCACTTCCCCAGTTCATGAGTATAGTACAATGTACAAGGTTCATGGATAAGGCGACTCTCCTACCTAAAGTAATTACATCCATAGGCAAGTTTGCAATAACTTACACAGGTACAGTTTTTTGGAACAATCTACCACCTGGCATCAAATCACAACCATCTAAATCTTCATTTCGTGATTCACTAAAAGATCGTGTCAGTCTGTTGTCTAGCTCATAAATAAGAAGTAAAAAATTAACATTATGTTTTCACCTATATTTTGTTATATAGTCTTATTGACAATGAAACTGCTGACATGGATGAGTATGGATCAGTCATGAGAAAACACTGGATATGTCCAATATGCAATAGTAATATGATAGTGACGGTCTTAGAGAAAATACAACATGAAAGTCAATGCACAGGTGAAATAGGTAAGAAAAATTGTTATATAAATATGTGTCTCAGTACCTTTATTATATATTTTCCATTAGAATACTTTGAAAAATTTCTTAATAAATATGTATCATTGAATCTTTTTTTGTATACTTTCATTGGAAACTTCAGAAAATATTGTGCATGATTTTGTAAAGAAGAACAGTTTGTTTTTAATTAGCAAATTGGTTTTCAGAACTATTTCATGGTACAATCAACCTAATTTCATCTTGATTAATTTATAAACAGCAAGACAAAACATGAATTGTTAATTTCATTGACAGGTTTATTATTACCAAACTGAAAAATTAATATTATCAATTTCTGCTTTATATCTAACTAAAGTTAGCAATTTTGTTACCTCAAACATTATTTGAAAATAACATCAATGTCAAAATGAGAAATTATGTGTTAAGTAACAACCTTTTTTCTCTATCTCCTTGCAGAAATTAAGCAAAGTGACACAGACCAAACTCAAACATCATCTACAAGTAAGGACGGCCAAATGAGACATTTGAAAAAGACCTACCACTGTGATGTATGTGAGCAGGATTTGCAGCTGACTACCACTGAGATTTTGAAACATAAAAGGTCTCATAAGAATTAAAACACATTATACAATGTTTTTGTATCAGAATGTTTCTTTTGTCAAATCATACTACAATGCTAGTGAAAGTACAGCATCAGAAAAGGCTGCAACCACTTGTACAAATACCCAGAGTATGGCACACTGACAGTCATACATCTATGGCTTCTGTCATTGTATGAAATTGGCAGTGCACATATTGGATAGCAGTTCACTGAATTATGGCAATATAATTTTTTCAAATAACACTGTTTTTACCTCGGCATCCAATGGTCACCAGGACCAAAATTGTTTGAAAATAATCCTTGGATTTGTTGTGAGGTGCTTTGGGTAGAGATCAAGGGTTACAAAAATAAATGGACTATGGACTTGTATGTTCCTTATTGTGGTCCAAAATTTGTTGAGTACTTTATGGAAAAAGTCGATACGGATAGCTACGCTTTGAAGTTGAATTAGTTGAATTAAAACAATAGTACACCTATATCCAGAATTACCACATCAACATATGTGGACTTTGGCAAATGCATGTACACATCAATCAAAAGAATTTGTATAGCGCCAAAATCCAATACGGCAAAATGCATGCCTACCTGTATGTATGTATGTATGTATGTGTGTGTATGTATGTATGTATGTATGTATGTATGTATGTATGTATGTATGATTGTATGTATGTATGTGTGTATGTATGTATGTGTGTCTGTGTTTGTGTGTTATCCGCCATTCTTCAGTGTCCAGTCCTTTGTATAAATTGTAGTCAGTCTGAAGTCGTCAGATTGTGACAGAGTACTAATAATCAAGTCTCTGGAGACACGCAATTTGTTGCTGCAGTCTTCAAATAAAAACGACAATCATTTAGCATAGAACAATTGTCAGTTCGTGATTGGCTCCCTAATGACACCTTATGCCGAAAAGTCCTGTAAGAGTGCAGTACCTTACGAGATTTTCCATTTCCATGGATTAGTAACATTTTGAAATTCATGATCACTCCACCGATGTATGCGGAATCCACTGTATTTCTCTAATCATTTCATTGGACTTGCTGATTATTTTTCTGTGATTTCGAAAATGTTCCATTGTTTCATTTAAACTAAGAATATACCCAAAAGGTGGCATAATCAGTAACATATACCACAGACAACTTACTTGTCTGTGCATATACAAACCAATGGGCATGCGTAAAGGGGTAATGCGGCAAATATCTATCCGTTTATATTTGTTTCATGCTCCGAGTAATCTAAGTCGCTGGGTATAGTTTCCTATGAAAGAAACTATTTGGAGAATAAAAACTCACATTCATCCATTCGTACATCAACTATGGTTTTCTTGCAATACATGACCATGACAACAAGTTAAGCCCTTACATACACATAAAATTGATGCATTCGTTGACGTCTACTTACGCAATATTGCTGGGAGAAATATATCATGAAATTATAAACGCATGAATGCAGAATTTTGTTTAGCTATAATTGTATTCCAATATTTCAATGTCGCGTCAGATGTGAATTTCAATTCCTGTCGCACATGTGCTAAATTTAGACTTAGTTGTCTTTATCACAGGGAAAAGTTAACGAGTTTTGCGCAAAAAGTGAACCAATATAATATAGATACATATATACATTCTCTTATTCATTGTCTTGTAGTATATGCAAATTAATTGGTACATGTATATATCCTCTTATTCGCTATATTGTAGTTTATGCAAATTAATCAATGTAAAGCCACTGTGACATAGATTAAATGCATGGGACCTATGTGTCGTTACGTCATCCAAGTTGAACATGCGTGTATATATATCTCTTTATTTAGCACATTTCATATATTCAATAGCCGAGGGGTGATATCCAGAATGAGGCCAGGCAATATATGTTTTATATGTCATATTCTCACGCACATATTTTTCATTGTCAAAGGAAATCACCAAACTTGAATACCCTGTGCTACATGATTATTGCCCTAGGGAAATAGAATACTAGTGCACGGTCTATGCAAATGACAGTCACTAGTCCATACCACGTGACACGATATCTAAGCCGATCGCTGAAAGCTGTATGAAAACGATATGTTATGAAATCAATTATTCGTATAGACCATACTATAAAATTATGCAAACAATATCAACATTACACTTATAAGACGTATGTATTTGTGAGCAGCTACTGATAATACAATTATCTTTAATTATGCAAATCATTCAGTAATATATGTCTATTCGTATATGCCATGATTTCATCAATGTATCCATAAAGTCAGATGAAACCGTTAATGAATCATATGCAAACGACCATTGGAACGTTCACCCCCCCCCCCCCCCCCTTTGCAACCCAAAATTATATATCGTTGCATGTGTCCCATTTTCCTCAAATGTCCCCTTTTATACCATAAATTATTCTCGTTTCCAAAGCACGATACTGAACCATAGATGTTCCCGCATTGGAGAGAAAAATATGAATATTATCGGTCGCTCGGCGTCACATTATGCACGTGGCACAGAATTTACATTGGCCAAACTCGTTCAGTACGTGAGAGTTTTTTCACGTAAACTTGCGTTCTGAAGGCGTAACTAAATACAACTTTGTACGCGTCACTACGTGTACGCGTATGCATTGTATCTTAAACCTCTCTGTCTACTATCTAATTACAGATGTATTTGTATCGAATCGTTTGTATTGGACGTGGCTTCCACACGTGTTACTAGTAATATGACCTTGCAACTTAAATAAACATTTGAATAAATTTACTTGTCTATTTTTATACCTCCATGTCGGGACCAAAAGTTTCATAAATGTTTAGGGGAGAACCATTTGATTTCTGGGGGGGGGGGGTATGGAGGATTTTGAGGGGAAAAAATTTGTTTCCAGGTGAACCAGAAAAAAAATTTGATCCTGTAATGGCTTGAGAAAAAAAATGTCATAACAGACAGAATTGAAAAAAAAGTTTGTCACAATGCACCAGAAATGAGCAAATTTGGAAACCTGCGCCGCCATAGGCGGCGCATATGCTTTTGATACAAGTATAAATTCCTGGGTTTTTTCCAGCACTTATCATTAAAGCATGCACTATATAGCTCTGCTTTAAACCCAAGTGCACACAAAGTTTTCCTTTCTTTTTCTGACCCAAGAAAACATATTTCAGGATTTTTGTTGCAATATCTCAATGACACAGTCAATATCTGAAGGGGACTATTTGGCTTCCGTAAATTAAGACAATTTAAAAAACAAGACAGTAGTCAATAAACTAGTGTCACATTACACATGCAAGATATTTTCTTCTGGTTCCTGGTACTACTATGATGGCTTAAAGGAAAGCAATTCACAGGGGTCAGGAGTGCAACACTCCCCAGATCAGTCAGCTCCTCAGGGATATTTACCAGTCATCTTTTGTACATACATATTTAAGTAGCAGAAGTATGGTTGGTAGACAGACGTTTTTCATACTAACTGCTAATTCTTCTACTTGCACAGAACAAGTTATTTAGAGGTACAGTTGTGAACCATGTGACGTGGTATAGGTATAAACAACGCATTACAAACTTAATGACTAATTAAAAAAAATTGCACTGCTACTCCATTTGAAAAAAAAAATTGATGCAGGACTGACAGTAGAAAAAAAATTGCTGTCACTCTGACTGGAAAAAAAAATTGCTCCCATACCTACTACCTCCATACCCCCCCCCCCAAGAAATCAAATGGTTCTCCCCTTACGAGAGAAGAGGGGTTCTGAACATCGTAATTCGATTCCGATTAATCATTGCCAAGGCATGGAAGTACCATCCACGGTATTTCCATGGTCAAAGCATGCATGGAGGCCAATCTGATTAAAATCTGATGTTAGATAGGCTGGTTTTCCTGTATTTACCTTTATTCCATCGTTATTGCGTCTTTTACGTTAGTTTTTTTTTTCCTGGGCGAACGCCTTTCCGTTGGAAAGGCGTTCGCCCAGGAAAAAAAACTAACGTAAAAGACGCAATAACGATGGAATAAAGGTAAATACAGGAAAACCAGCCTATCTAACATCAGATTTTAATCAGATTGGCATGGAGGCATCCACCAAGCTTTAATACCTCCATTGTCACAGTATACTGGTGTATTCTTCTTCCAGTGATAAAGCGCTAAAGACATGAAAGAACTCTTAGATAAGTTATGTATGTAGAATGACCTTTCACCTTTGTATGCTATGCAAAGCACCCGAATAATTTCACTTGTCACGTATGCAGAGTACAGTCCATTCACTACATTCACACACACACATACACACCCACTTTGGTTTTTACCCACGCCGGTTGTCACAGACCTCTGCTACTTGATCATGGACGAATCAGCCGAAAAGCGACCGGATTCCCCACCAATAGATTACAGGAGTTCACAGATAGGTGCTCTGAACGATGATCCGGCGCCAGAATACGAATGTGTTCCAGGTGACGATGCCGACGAGGTAAGTAAACACTTGAAACAAGTCGACAAGAGGAGGGAAAAACTTCACACCCACTATAAACACCATGTTGTGATCATGTGCGTCCATGTTGTCACAGGGTCAACAACCTAGAGTCCCGAATTGAAGTTGTGGTGTGGATGGATGGTATTTATGTAGGCCTAAATTACTTCAAGACGAAAAACGGGTGCTACATTTTAATGATACAATCGACACGAACAGGACTATCAAGCAGGGAACATGAAAGTTGGCACATTTCACGTCTCGCTCATAACAAAGTGAAATTGTATTGAAAAACAATGCGTTTACAACATGCACACAATAAATGGGAGCCCTAAACTGACGTGTTTTTGGTGTATACGGACCGATTACGTTGGTGTATTGGGGTAAATAGTTAGCCTACATTCGTTTCACACATACTTCATAGGATAACGTAAGTACTGAATGAAAAGTTAAGGCGAAAGTGGTAATTCCTCATGTTTGCACCGCACTACAGGTCAAACAGATGATAAGTGTAGATCGAAAACAGTCCTATCAAATTCGTGATATAAGGAACCCATACCGCCTATCATTGCTAGTATTTTTTTTCAATGGATACGAAATGTGGTAGAAGATTAGGATTACCAGCTAAGACCAGACACAACGGTATCTTGGCTGGTAGCTTTATTTACAAACAACCATGTATAAATGGCTAAGCACTACCAAAATATTGAAACTTATTGAGCACATGAAGTTTCAATATTTTGGGCCCTTTTTATTCAGATTTGTTTCCAAAGAATGGTCGAATGGTATTATGGCACACACACAGACTAAATTTTTCCCATTACATTTCATGTACACGTTAAGAAGCTATATCGTATTAACCACCGTTCAACGCAAATTAGAACTGTACACATGTTTTGCCTCGTATTGATCCAATCGAAAGTTAAACTTATTCCACACACACAATACAGCTGAGTATAAATAGAAGGATAGAGGGTGTGGTGGAGTCCGGGGGTGGGGATGGGTTACTGCACAGTAAAAGATACATATAGTATACTGTGGTACTAGTATTCTATTGTGCCACTTGCAGAATTCAAAACGTGATAGACAATAAACGAGTATCTTAAAAATTAGTGTATGTACATACACGGAAATGTCGAGAAAATGTCATATATTATGTATTAATACCAACTGTGCCGTCAACTCTGGCCCCGGTAGACCAGTTTATCAAATATAGGCATCAACATCAACATTTAAATACTACCCAGGAGTAATTTATACATAAGCGATGTTATAGGTATTTTCTTTATATATATATATATATATATATATATATATATATATATATATATATATATATATATATATATATATATATATATATATATTACCGACCTGATAATGCTTTGTTAACAGGGTGAAAGCGAGTCAGAACTTTTGAAAACCCCTTGAGTTAAGTTTTGTTGAGACTACCAAGCTTCATTTCTTACCACTGCTATATTGTTAGTGTTTAGAGTTGTAGTATGCATGTGTATATTTCGTGGTCTACTAAATATATTCAATTTACAATTTTCCCTACTCCATTGACATGGGAAAACATGAATATAGCTGTCAATCTAATCTGAATAGGATTATTTTGTTTATTTGAATTGTTATGTAATATTATGCACACACCTCTACACAAAAGGTCTATGGGTAGTCTATCAGCTAGCCCTCGGATGTTCTTCCGATAAAATACGACACACAGCCGAACAACGCTATCGAGGATGGAACATCCGAGTTCGGGCAGGCCCTCACATGCGAACTTCGTTCGCTTATAGTTATAGTATCGAAAGAAAGCCCGAACGTCTAGCAGCAAGACTAGTCTATGGGTAGCTCCGTAGTTTCGTAGCACATTGGAGTAATTATACAGTACGAGAAGATACTTGTCTGTGACAGTATAATTACTCCAAGGTAGCACCAGCGACTCCGTACGTTGAAAACGAGTTTGTTGTCGTAGGTTAAAAGGTGTTATATAATTACGCTTGGTACAGTTGTGAGCACACAAGTTGACCACATACGCGTATACGTGTATTATATTTTGGATGTATCTTGGGACTCGTACACAAACCAAGTTATTTCAGGTCCTTCCAATATGGAAATTGACAACCTCATTAGATGACAACATGTAATGAACTCTTGGACTGACATGACCTTTATTTTATGACTGCCCGACAGCTTTATTTACAGCGTGCACTTGTGCTGTAAATTTGATATCGTCTGGCGGTCTGTTCACGCTCATTGTGAAAACAGGGTCGCGGGAAATGACCAAAAAATCTTTATCAGTTTGGTCTCAGACCACTAAAACGACGTTAGTGGTCTGAGGTTTGGTATATCAAATGACACACAGGTTATTAAGTTTAGAGTTGTTAAGATTGTTTTTTTTTATGGGCCACGGTTGACGATCCACATCAGCGTGACAAACGTGGAGAGTGCGAAACTAAAAAATTAAATGAGACTTACCTGGAAGTCGAAATTTGATAGGAATTCTACCGAACCATGGATCTTATCAGTGTCATGGCACTAAAGAAATTCTGTCTTGTTTGTTATGGGAATACCTTTTCCCTTTATATAAAAAGATCCCTTCTCACGTGATCCGTAGTACCTATTGAATGGTGAGGTAGAACTTATGTGTATTGGTTGACATTGTGAATACTCTCAAATTTCTTTTATTTACATGAGTGAAATACCAAACTAACATCATTTCAACTATAATATAAATGCGATGATTTCAGTCAAGCGAACTGACAAGGAACATGTAACACGAGGGTCGTAACTTGGATGGAATGATAGCGGGAAGGAAATAATTGTATTCTGAGTAAAACCTTTTAACCTTGGACAACAAACACGTTTTGCAATGCACAGAGTCGTTGGTGATAATACCCATAGGCCCATAGACCGTACAGGAAAGGGACGCGACTATCAGTGCCAGCATTCATCAAAGGGAATGTTACTCCTGCCCATTTTATGTTTGAAATAAGCTGATAAGTCTATGATAGACCCTACCCTTTTGTGTAGGGGTGTTGCATAATGTTACATAAATCAAATAAACAAAAGAATCCAGTGGATATGGCTTCAAATTGACAGCTATTTTCATGTTTACTGTACATGAAATGTAATGGAAATTAGATGTGAATGTGTCATAAAACTGTTCAGGCCTAAAAATAATATTGCTTGGTTCCAGTTACCCGACCCCACCTAGTTTTTCACTGCCGACCCTAAACTTTTTTTTACGAGAAAAAATAATTGTGAAGTCTCACAAGAAATAGTGGATACGGAAACTGACATCAACTTGAAAAGACAAAATAAAACTGTCCTTCGATTCCAATCTGTAATGGCTGTACATCTGATAGGAAGAAATAAACAACACAGAGACCATTTGGAAAACAGTGGAAAACCTGAACTAGACACTCACATAGAAAAATATATAATTAAATAAAATAGAAAAATCTATCTACCCCATCTATTCTGAAAGTGAGTGTAATCGGAACCACACATTTTTTTTTATTAGGCCTTATATCAAGTGATGGATACGAATTTCCATATTTCCAACCAACATGCTGTGCCAAGTGTTCTCAATCTACTGTGTTTACTTGTCCTTTTTTAACAAGTTACATTTGTAAATTATGCCTTTCGCCGGTTTGGTACCTCTGGCAGTAATCTTGCTAGTAGACGGTGTATGGGACGCGATATTGACTATATCCCTCAACAAGGGTGAGACAGTTGTCAGAATCGAGTCCCCGAATTACTCCATGTGCAAGCAGCACTATTCTGGCGGTAAGCGAAAACCAAAGCTACAGAAGCAAATACACGTATGATATTTTGGAGAGCGGTACATCCGATCGGTTTTCGACCATTCCTTGGAAACAAATCTGAATAAAAGGCCCCAAAATATTGAAATTCCATTGTTCAATATTGAAATTTCATGTGCTCAATAAAAGACGTTTCAATGTTGGTAGTGCTTAGCCCTTTATTCATGGTTGTTTGTAAATATATCGGCCAAGATACCGTTGCTTCTCGTCTAATCTTCTACCACATTTTGTATTCATTGAAAAAAAAATACTAGCAATGGTTTGTGGTATGTGTTCTTATATTACGAATTTGATAGGGTCACCCTTCAAGGTCTTATCGACGTTCATGCGACCCTTTGCTCCTCCCGATGTGTTCTGTTTCCTGCCGTGTCTAAGGTTTTACTCACACACAATGCTGAAGTCATCAGTGACCTCCCAAGTACTAGACACTTTCCATCAAAATCGATACACAAGTATTTTTTGTCGGCCATGTACATGCATGTACTTGTTACTGGTTCAGGAGTGTGCTTCTACACTTGAACGTGACAGTTATGTACACTGTTTACATTTCATCCTGTAGAACATGTATGGAATGGCCGATATTCCACCAGTCACACCACCACCCTTGCAATCAATTCCTAGCATATGTAATGGATCTCCAGGAGATCAGGATGAAGAGAAGAAGATTCCCATGATTCCTTTACATAAAGAAGTGACTGTTTTGGACATCGGTGATGGAACAACGGAAGACAGTCCTCATCCTAATGCACCATCAAATTGTTTCACACGGGTTAGTGGTTAGTTTGTTGTTTCTTGTGGGGGGGGGGTGTGTGTAAGGGGGTTGGGGATCAATAAAATTGTCAACCGTTATTAGCATTATCGAATAGTGAAATGATTAATGCAATGTATGTGTGGCTCTATTTTTATATTTCTGTAAAAAAAACAACATTACTGGTTAATTTCTGTTCCAGAACAGAAAAGAAAAGGAAAGCCCACATTCAAATACTACAACTGGTTTAATAGGAACTAAATTCGGATTTCAATGACCAGATCAAGCCTAGGTCATGCATTATACATGCTAATTAGGCCAGCGGTCGATTGTATCCAGAAGATGAACAGCAACAGATTAAAATCATGATCACCGTGATTTTGGAGCGCGGACTTAAAAAAACCACTTTGATTGGATGTATCGTACCATGTATGCAGAGACACAAACTTCACGTTTACTAATAGGTGATTAATACTATCCAGGGTGTACTATATATTACGATTAAATCATCATACATTGTAGAAGAGTTTCAAAAAAACCGTTACAGTTGCAGCTAGTGAGCTTCAAAACTCTTTTGTTTATTTCACAGGCTATTGACCAAATCGACCAACTAATATCCAGATATTGTCGAAAACACAAGATATATATATTACGGGTTATATACGCCATCCTTTTGATAGCATATATTACTTACTTCACTGTGGCTCTGGTCAAGGACTTCAACCGTGCGACAGCGTTGTTTATCATGACGGCCTTTGCAGTGACATGTGTTGCTTACAGATTCATAACACACATCTGGGGGAAGTCCATTAAAGATGCCGTAGTTCATCCGTTTGTTAAATTTTTCAGACGGCATTGGCGAATATTGAAATGGTACGTAGATAAAATAATGACGGGTACTAAACCTTTCATCTTTCAAAGAGACGCAAGCTGACTTTCTGAACTTTTTAACCAAGTGAAGATAAATACATAACTTCCTAATTATAAACTCTTCCCAGGTATAATGCTAATATCGATACATGCCTTCAATAACGTAACATTACAATTGCCTTCTGGCATTGTTAGAACAGTTGATTGCAAGGTAGAGATTGACTCGGCATTTAATACGTATTAAAAGTTACGTCATCAGATCGTTTATAAAGTACATCTACATATCAAGTTTGGTCAGTCAATAGCAAGTGATAATTCAGTATGCTTCAGTGAATAAATACTGTGAGGAACTTATATATATATATATATATATATATATATATATATATATATATATATATATATATATATATATATATAGTTATATATATAGTTATATATATAGTTATATATATATATAATTTAATAGTTATATATAGTTATATATATATGCAGCAAGATATTACGCCCCAAAAAAGTATATACTCTGCTTGTGTCCTGTTAAGTTTTAACAGTCGTATATAAGAATTAAATGTGATGCATACAAAAGACATCAGTGACATAACAGTCTGAAGCACAAGTCATCAATAAGTAAAGAACATGATTATAATGGAATTAATGACAAGGATCAGTGTTCGTAATTTTAGGTATTTGGAATGTTTACTTTTGGATCCAAATCTGAAAAAAAATCACGGAACAAAGAATGGAAGACAAATATTACTACTTTTCATTTCTATAAAGTATTGCATCGACAAGCCAAAGACAATTGACAAATTGTAGTTCCTTAGGAGTGTTACACTTGAAATATAGCTACATATACCCATGTTTACATCCACAGATTACGAATATACCAATGGTGGTGGTGGTGCGTGCGTGTATGAGCGTGTGTGTATGTGTGTGAGTGATATACAGTAAAAGTATAACACCTCTATACATTTCAGGGTTGTATATATAACACTGGTGGTCATTCTGATTGCCTTTGCTGGAGGAATGGGGGTCTTCCACTCGATCGCCAAGAATCCAAAACAGTTAACATCGGCGTTTGGTACTGTCGCCTTTATTTTGATTAGTTTGCTTTGCTCCAAACGACCGGGCTGGGTAAGTCAAGAATTCTTTATTTTAGTGGATGTCATAGAAATGAAATCTTTTCAAGATGAACTTTACTCCTCAGGGCCAGGCGTGTAGCTTACATATAGTAACGTGGTTAGAAGTTAGCACAACCTAAACAAATCTCCTCACTGTACATTTGGCCAAAGACAGCACGAGTTACCTGGACTAGAACATAATAGTCTTGCACAGACCAGTATAAGTCAGACATATTTGTAAGAAGGTGATAAGTTGTGCCCAGAGAGCGAATCTTATATCAGCACCCGATTCGCCAATTTGGTAAAGACAAATGATTATATGATATATAGCTTCCGTGTTTGTCCTCACAAACAACTGTTTACAGTGTACCTGTAGATTTTGAGCCAGTTCCTCTAACCATTCGATAAAAATTGCACTTTCTCTACGTAGGTCCAGTGGAAATCTGTGTTTTGGGGTATAGGACTACAGTTCCTACTTGGAATCATTATTTTGCGTACCACTGCTGGCTTTGAAAGCTTCAAATGGCTAGGAGGAGAAGTGTCTACGTTCCTAGGATATTCAGATGTTGGGGCCGAATTCGTGTTTAGTCGTCCACTGGATGTCCATTTCTTTGTCTTTAAGGTAATACTGCATTTCCATTTCTACCAGTGTTGTTTTTGGAGGGGTATGTGTGTGTGTGTGTGGGGGGGGGGGGGCTCCGAATAAGACACCGTGGCAGTGACCTATACAGTCTGTTCTTGTGTAGGCTGTACAGGTGATTTTTTTCTAACATTACGCAATATTCAGTTTCATTGAAATAAAACCGTCTTCTGTATGCCGCTATTCTAAGAGAAGCAGTTTTCACAGGATTCCATATATGGTATCCAGTAGTGTAATGAGTACGAAAACTTGTACCGTTCTTATTCAGGATCCATCCACGATTTGTATAGTCCAGTAATGTCTGTTATAGAATTAGAGATGTATGTTACAATTTGAAATCAATGAAATAAAGGAGATAGTTCATTTTAAAGATGAAATATGTCCTCAAATCAAAGAAATGTTGTACAAGAGACGTTTTATCACATGCATACCATTACTACTTCAGATTTTCAAGAAGATTTCATTGCCTCGGCTACTTTTTTTCACGACCGTGTTTCGCCCAAAATAAATCACCCAACCCATTAAAAATGATGTGTGTATGTCGTCTTTGACCATGTATGAGGTCAAGTATTAATGATTATAAATAAATAAACAACACATTTACTTTTTTTTTATCTCAGGTTCTGCCAACGATAATCTTCTTCAGTTTCATCATGGCAATCCTATACTATATTGGAGTGATGCAGTCGATTACACAGGGCTTCGCCTCGATAATGCAATACACCATGGGGACTTCTGGTGCCGAATCCCTCTGTGCAGCCGCAAACGTATTCGTTGGAATGGTGAGTCATTATCTTTCAAATTAGAATTGACTCAAATACACTGAACTGAGAAATTGTCGATTGATATAGAATAACGACATTGAGCAGAGTAATCTTCAGTGCTTTAATATTTGTGACAGCGGATGATTCGAACTGCATTTTGGTTTATAACATTAAAAGTTTTAAAGTGAATTTCATTATGTAAATGTTCCATGACTATGTATATTTTCTTCCAGACAACAGCACCGCTTGTTGTTAAACCTTACTTAAAAGACATGACGGCGTCTGAGATCCATGCTGTGTTAACGAGTGGTTACGCTACTATTGCTGGAAGTGTGCTTGGTGCCTATATCTCATTCGGTATCAGCGCCTCTCATCTGCTCTCAGCTTCCATTATTTCTGCACCTGCAGCCCTTGCTGTATCTAAGATATTCTATCCCGAGGATGGCAGACCAAAGACTTTGACCAACAAAACAATCTATGTACCTAAAAGGTGAGAGAGAGAGAGAGAGAGAGAGAGAGATAGAGAGAGAGAGAGAGAGAGAGAGAGAGAGAGAGAGAGAGGGGGGGGGGAGGGAGCGAGAGCAAGAGCGAGACATTACACACGGGGGGGGGGGACTAGCCGACGGCTGTTATGCAGCAACTATTTCCCGAGGCAGACAGTAAGGGAAGTAGTTGCTACATAAAAGCGCAATGGGGTATGTGACATCTACTAGTGCCCAAATAAGGCAAAGCAATAACATTTCCAGGCATGTATACGTAGTCATTCCAGGGTCAAAGCAAACCAGTGGTAGAACAGCCGTACTACTGTAATAGTGCCCTAGGAAAAATGGGGAACGAATATACCATCCTATGCAAATTGGGGTCAAAGTGGGGTACTAGTCCATACCACGTGACAAGGTCTAGGCCAATCACTGAAGGTTGTATAAAAAACGATGTGTTATAATATACATAAGCGTTGCAGCAGTGGAAGTGTTGGTATATGTAAATGACAAAGTCCCCAAACGCCCTAATAACTTGAGTACATTGCGTTAGTGAAATCACGAGTTAGATTAAAACATGCTGTTCATCTAGATATTGATAGTCTGATGGGATAAAGACTCACTACGCCATACGTAAAGAGTGGCGTCTTCATCTAGTTCTGACAAAATTGGGAATCATCCTTATTTAAACTAAATCTTCGCTCTTGTCATCCGTAGTACGGAAAAGAACGTCGTAGAGGCAGCAGCCAATGGAGCAGCAGATGGAATGAAGATATGTGCTAATATTACTGCACAACTTATTGCCAT
Source organism: Glandiceps talaboti (assembly GCF_964340395.1). NCBI lineage: Eukaryota > Metazoa > Hemichordata > Enteropneusta > Spengelidae > Glandiceps > Glandiceps talaboti. The sequence continues at coordinate 12,572,204 of NC_135563.1, read as the reverse complement.
CATTTCTACACTTGCATTTGTCAATGCTTTCTTATCCTGGATTGGTGGAATGGTTGACCATCCCGATTTAAGCTTCCAGGTAACCAATCATTGTATTCGACTCATGTCGTTACCATGGAATTTGCGTTGACACTTTGGGTTTAGGCTTTCAACAGACCGTAGACGTTTTCCCTCCGCAGTCACGGTCTATTAGCAGACCAATCACTTCAATTAACCCATCAGCGGCACCTTATATTAAAGGCTCACCGTATATGTGATTAAGTTGATAAGCAGTCACTGTGTTGGAATCACTACCATGGTGACCATACGTCATGACATTGTCAAAGTTTCCCTTTCAAAGGCACGGGTGTCACAAAAGCTTAAACATTGAATGTCTCAAACGAAAATCATGACGTTACTAAAAGTAGTACAGAATGCCTGATAACTGCATGTAATATGTTTGTGACAAGCGTAAGGACCCCCACACCGGCGTAGTTAGGTACCACTATATATACATAGGGGCTCAGTACGTACATACACAAGTAGACAATAAATTATGTAAATGTATGTCATCTTTTTTTTTTACAGCTGATCTGTCGTTATCTACTCTATCCTGTAGCCTGGCTGATGGGGGTCGACTCTGAAGACTGTTCCAACGTTGCCGAACTTATCGGCATTAAAACATTTTTGAATGAATTTGTTGCTTACAGACAGTTAGCAGATTACATAAACAACAGGGAATTAGGAGTTGGACCAACGATATCGGTAAGTACACCAAACGTACAACGTTTTCGTCGTCGTCGTCGTCGTCGTCGTCGTCTTGTTAGCATAGTAGCTAATGTTTTGGCAAAGGCATGCATTCATATATTGAATAATATTGAATGTATTCAACGTAAATGCAGAAACCGCTTGACAGTGGTATACACCTAGCTTCATGGTTTATATATATTAATTCATTCGAACGGACGGACAATATTTGATTGCAAGTCATAACATTTGCTGACATTAAAGATCACGTAAACACAAAGATTTACCACGTCGACACGTTGTAATTAGACACCCATCTTACATTGGGAAAGTGTGTTTGCTTGTGAACGGTCCTCATGTCAGTTGGTAATACAACAATGTTCGACCAACTGTACCTCTTAGCCTGTCTCAAGCTGTGCTTAAAACTACCTACTGGCAGCAAGATTCTCTATTGATCACAGTGTAATCTTTCAATCCCCGATGTTTAATTAGTGTACATTTCACCCATGGAGTTTTACTAAGTAAGTCTTCGGGATAGCGACACTGTGGGATATCTAATCTGGTATAATAAACAAAGTTGCACTATTGTATTGTGTTCTTGTTGCAAATGTTGGAATTGTTTGTTTGCCATCCGAGTGAAGTGAAGAAGTGTATGTTTGTCAATTATATGTGTAGTGACTAGCCAGTCTTGGTCTTATCAATAATTTGTTTACAATTAAAAATCAGGGAGTGAAAGATTACTCTCTGATCAATAGAAAAAACGTGCTGCTAGCAGGTAGTTTTAGTACAGCTTGAGAAAGACTAAGAAATGCAGTTGGTCGAACATCGTTGTAGCACTGCTCAATAATGATTCTCGAAGTGCTTTGTAATTATTACCCCACTGTCCAACGACCTATATATGGCACAATGGCGCTTTATCCATCCCAAACTCCCTGTGGATAGTATAATTTGCAAGCCTCGGTAAAATAGAATTAATTAAGCCTTAGATGTGATGTTTTTACTACAACTGTACAGTAAAATATTTGGTCTCACTCAAGACGTCTGTTGTGACCAATGTTGAACTCTCAAACTATACACACTCATATGTTATGCCCACTTTACGTATACAAAACGTATTGTCCTCGTAGACAAATATCCCATCTGTTGTGTGAGTGTACATGTGTTGATACATGTATGTTCACTAAGTTCGTGGAAGGTCGTGTATGCACGGAATCAGCATGTCAACGCCCAACCCAGACATTCAGTAGCACTGTAACAAACAACGTCAACTGTCTCGCAACCCTCTTATTAAATATCTAAACATGGATCACCCTAGAAATATTCAACATGAGTGATAGTCAGTTTTCGTGATATCTTGATCTAACTTTTTTATTTATGATAATAAACCATTTTCTTGTGTGGCCAATTTGTCCTCATCCACGTCAAGAACTCGCCACGTGAATTGTTTATCAAGAAAAAAGTCCTACGTATATGTTACACGACATCAAACAAAGTATAAAGGGTATAAAGTTAATGGAGAAAGTGAACCATGAGCAGACGAATCGTCTAATTATATCGGTTTGAACGAGCAATTATTCAGAGAAAAAGGTTCAATCTCGTCGCCTAAAGTTAAACAAAAGCGAAGACGGCGTTCTTAATTTCGAATCGAAATTATAACATAACAGAGTTGTATATTTAAGCTAAACAACATTCCCTGGGGATGACATAGTGTAGCCAGGTGTTTTGACCAGTGAATAAAATATACACTCGAGCGAGGATTACACAATTTTACACACACCCCCCCCCCAAAAAAAAAAAAAGAAAAAAAAAGAAAAAGAATAATAATAATCTATCAGTCTCAGAGTCTTATTACATGTAAATCAAGAAAATTGACTTGTTCCTGTACTTATTACTAACACCTTTACCATTTCTTTATTTTTGATCTTCTGCATGATTTATTAGGTACGATCTGAAGTTATCACAACGTATGCTTTGTGTGGATTTTCTAATCTTGGAGGTATTGGAATATTCATCGCCGTGTTTGGCCCACTAATACCAGAGAGAAGGGCCGAAATTGCCTTGTTAACCATTCGGTCACTGTTAGCAGGGAGTGTTGCGTGCTTATTGACTGCATGTGTGGCTGGTAAGCTATGACAACATACATTTCTCCCCTCTTAATGATTTCTTTCTATGTTCTTGACTCCCTAATCTCCCTCCACACACGCTAGTTCTCTCTCTCTCTCTCTCTCTCTCTCTCTCTCTCTCTCTCTCTCTCTCTCTCTCTCTCTCTCTCTCTCTCTCTCTCTCTCTCTCTCTCTCTCTCTCTCTCTCTCTCTCTCTCTCTCTCTCTCTCTCTCTCTCTCTCTCTCTCTCTCTCTCTCTCTCTCTCTCTCTCTCTCTCTCTCTCTCTCTCTCTCTCTCTCTCTCTCTCTCGCACACACAAGCACATATCAGTTTTGTAATTGAATAGCCTACGTTTCCTTTATGTTTCAGGTGTATTATATAACGATGCTGGAGAACGATTCTTCGACTCAGATCCGGGACAAGCAGTGGTTACCCTTTCATATACGTAGTTGATGTAAACTATGGACGAGCAAGGCCAACTTTTAAACCAGCAATTACTTTGAAAAAAAAACCACCCGGGTTTCGAAGCTGCCAGTGTCGTCCGACTCCAGTGGGTATAGGGTGCAAACATGAACATGACGTCAACTCACAGAGTGACCGCACAACTCCATAGACATGATAGAGACCGCCACAAGTACTCATACAAATACCCAGAGTACGAGGCTGAAACTCAAGCATCACGGGTTCTGTTATAATAATGCCAGGAGCTCAGGAACGTCTACTGGTACCCTGCTGTTAGTTATTATTGACATGCAGCCCCCAGGCCTTCTCTTGTATGAAACAATATATTTGAGTGTGTTTCCACCCAGAGTTTATACACATATTCTAACATTGCTTTATCAATGTTTATGAAGCACAGAACATGCAAAATAAAGTATTTTACTATCGATAGTATTATATTTTAAGTTTAGTTTACCAGGTTAGTATTTTCCAAATTGCGCAGTTTGGGACCAAGTTCAAGTAAATGTCGTGCACAATTCCCCGTATCTCAAGTGACTATTTTCTAAAGGTCAATGCAATTTAGTTTTTTTGTTGTTGATTTGTTTTGTAAATATATGACTGTTATTATAATCAATTTTTATTCTGAATGATCATTGCATTGTTAATTATTTTACTATAGCTATATATATATATAAGACAATTTTCTAAGAGTAATAAAACGGAGGTTGATGTCAAATTACATGCTAAGTAATTTGATGTTCAATTGATTTGGTGAAAGTTATAATTTTGGTGCTGTAAATGTTCTCCCTTGAAAAGGATTTTAAAAAAAAATATCGTTGTAAAAGAGGACCGAATTGTCTAGTTTTGTACTTTTGGGGGAAGTTGTATAATATACCCATCGGGGAACTTAGTTTTAATGCAGAATGTACATAGTCATCGTTATCATCATGTAACACAAGTGACGAACGTTTGAACTGGCAAACATGGATGGACTTTTAAAAACTACCGAAGTTTCTTGTGCTCGGTAGTACTACGAGTAATATGCGTCATCGCTTACAAGAGCGCCATCAACGACAGTATATTTAGAGATGGTCTAGCTAGCTAATCGACACAACCCTTTTACTTTGATGTGGTGTTTACCACAGTAACTGTGTACTGATGATTTGGTTTGGAAAGATGACTAGTCTGGCTCCATGCGTTCAATTCTTAACATTGTTGACACCGGTTCTATATTTTAACATTCACTGTCACTATAGACTACAAGTCCACGTTAAAAATCGCGATTTTCGGAAAGATCTTTAAGTTTGGCATGTTTTCTATTTGTTTCTACGAATATTTCTTTTATTCACATGGTTTTATTTATTGTTTTGAAGATGTTTCGCCACTTATTTTTGCCATTATCGATACTCCATTGCAATTAGAATATCATTATTTTACCTTCAATGCATGTTACAATGCAGTTTCTTGTTGATAATATACACAGGGGAATTTTTTTTTATAATTCAATAAACTTTTTGGATAGATCTTGAATCAATGATGAGATAGATGACTCGTTTAGTTTTTGTCTTTGGTGGGCAATCCAGCGACCTGGTATCATTTGCTTATTGCAGAACTACACCATCCTAGTATGTGTCGAACAAAACCGTGTCGTATAATTGGAATTATAATAACAGCCCAATGGAGACATGATTGGATGGGAGTGACTAGCTTAAAACCATATTTTAGAGAAGTCAAGCAATGGTAGAAATGACCTTACTACTATGCACAACTAATTAACCATAAGTTAGTTTGAGAATGTCGTGCAAATTCAAACTCTCTGTAGGTGCACTGGAACAGTTTGTTTCCCGGGAATAAGTTGTTTTACATGTCAAACTTTTTCAGGATAAAAAACCACACATTTATAATTCGCTAAACACGATGCCGAGTAAATCTTCGGTGTCGCTTTCACAACACGGTAAGTTTCACATGCATTGGTCATAAGTATCATCACATATAGAAGAAATGCAATTAATCATACTTGTAAAAAGTTTAGTTAGGCCTAATAAAAAAGAACTGTGAGGTTCCGGTTACACTCAATTTTAGAATAAGTGAAGTAGGTAGATTTTTTATTTTATTTTATTTTATTTTTTCAGGTGTGTGTGTCTAGGTCAGGTAGTTATGTGTTTTCCAAATGGTCTCTGTGTTATTGGTTTCTTCCCATCATATGTACGTACAGCAATTACAGACAGGAAGAACAGTTTTACAATATTGTCTTTTTCAGTTGATGTCAGTTTCCGCATCCACTATTTCTGGCAAGACTTCACAATTTCATTTTTTTATTTTTTTTTTCTAACATATATAAAAAGAAATTATGGTCGGCAGTGAAAAACTAGGTGGGGTCGGGTAACTGGAACCAAACAACTTTTTTTCTAGACGTTATTACATATCATACACAAACTTTCTTCTTCCACTTTGGATTTACAAGAAACAGACATATTTCAAACAGATCACTTGTTCTTCGGTATCTAAACACGATCTGGCAATGCAGAATATATATTGTTCATGGTCAAAGCGTCCCTTTACCTCGATGGTTCCAAGAATCAATGTACAGTAAAGTATCATCGCATGATCAAGGTCCGTATATGTAGTATAGGGATCGCATTCGTTTCTAATTTACGATTAACCGTTCCAAAGAAACTGTTTTGCTGTCCTATTGATCTGACAACGTGATCCATATTTAGTCATAAAATCATGGCCGGAGGTACTCAACAACAGGAGGTGTGAAATATGGTTAGCTACAATATGTAAATTCAGCCTGGGTTTCGCTGTGAGTTCAGTCATGGTTCAGTCAACTAGTCAATGCGTTTTATCGAACTATTCTGCTGAACGAATTGTTATTGCATTACATACACTGTAATTTTAATGAGTACATACATTACTACTGTTTTAAGTATTTTACATACATGTACTACGGAGTTGAATGTACACACAGGGGCGTGTATTATTGCTTAGATTTCCGTTTTCTTAGGAAAATATCATACGAATCTTGCTGCTACAAATGTATCGATCTATAGTACTACGTATACTATAACTCTCTTTCCCTTTACATGTAGGAATATATATTCAAAAGGTTGTTATATTTAGTCTGTAGACCTGGAAAACAACAATCTATGCAATATTACACGCCCCTGTGAATGTACATGTACATAGTAATCAATGTACGTACAGCCATGTTAGATATACTGCCCTCAATCGATCAAACCTTAACATTTTTTCCGCGAAACTGTGAGTTAAAAATAAAGATATGCAAACGTCATACACTTGTGTTTACTAAATAAGGAAGTATATCAGGTAGTGAATTCATAATTCCATACACATCGCTAGGTCACACTGTTATAGATCGAAACCTTAGCGAAAAGCACCACTCATCGTATAGAACTCTCTCCGTAGGTCGGGTTGAGGTATTAGGTGTGGTCGTTACACAGACTCAAATCGAGTTTTGCTAAGCCTTGGGACTTGTACTAGAGGACAGTCAAACGACTTTCACCGGAGCGTGGAGAAAAAACATAGACAGGGAGTGGTTGGACTACACTATCTAGCGTATCAATGGGACAACAACTTGTGATTTGGTGTCTCTTGGCAGCCATTTACTTGGCTGGAGGTTAGTAATAGTAATAGTTGTTTGGTTGTTGTATTTTATGTAAAAGTGAGAAACTGGAAAGCATTTGCACGATGTCACTATATACACGTATAATATATTTAGGTGGTAAACCGGATATGCATGGACTCTATGGCGGATATGTAATAACAGCGACATGATCAGGGTACGTAAATTTCCATATGCGATATGTGGCCAGTGAGAAGATACGTAACTCTGCTGACCGAAGTTTGACCTCTCTTTGTCATGGACATGCACACAGATAATAGTTCAGACAAAGCCATTCACCTTGTCTGTATTATATGCATAGATCTGAATAGGTAATTGTCTGTATTATATGCATAGATCTGAATAGGTAATTCATCTACTCAGTGCTTGACGACGTTTCGTTCCACTTACATTAATTTGTATGTACAAGACATTTCAATCATAATTAATGTCAGTACTGTACGCCCACACACTGTAGCACCGAACTAGGTAGATTCTACTTCCTTCATTCTATTATACTCAATCAACAATTCACAACCCGGTAGTCATGGTGATCACTGAGATGTTTAGGGTGACTGCAGACTGGCTTGCAGCTTGCCAGTTCGAGGCCTAATCAGACGTACGAATGTAGCTGCTGCTTGAATCTTTAAAGTCCTTGGGCAAGAGTTGTACAACAACAGCGCCCTAGTAAAACTCAGTACGTAGTGTGTGTATATATAGATGAGGCCTTGTACAGGTTTAAACATAGACAAGTAAGTTTCTTACTTGTCTGTGGTTTAAGTCATTGAATGTTTTACAGCTAGCATCATTAAAAAAAAAAACTTGACCGCTACACAATTAGGTAAAAATACATGGCAAATGAGGCCATCTAATCTTGAATTTGATTTTTTTTGTTAGTTTTTATTATCCCATAATGTAAATGTGATTACATGGAAGTCAAAACGCGACGATTTCCCCTCTTCTTTAGTTAGCGATACCTTCCATAATGTCACTTTATTACTGAAACCTTCTCTGTTTTTATGATAAAATGTGTTCATTGTTGGATCTTTTTTTTTTGCAAAGTTTAGTGTCATGCCGAAGCCGTTTACTGATTTCAATAGTAAGTTTCGGGTTACTGTTGAAATCAATTGATGAGAGGAATTGTTTTCGCTAGTCCTCCAAGCTATCTACAGGCGCTCTATAGATCTGCTAGATCTGGAGAACGAGCGTAAATTAAAAAAACAAAAACTCAAAACGGCAGTAAATTAGGATAGCGAGTAGTAGCGTTAACGTTAGTCCTTCAAGACTATAGTGGCCTAGTCCATCGTTACTTTAACAAACTATTATAGTATTTTTATTTTGAGTGGACGATTTTAAAAGAAGTAAACTAATTCAATATATGTTATCATTAGAATGAATTTCGATGAGAAAAACATAGAAGTTGGAGAGAGATTTTACAAAATCCGAATTGTAATTTTTCTGTTGTGTTTATGAACAGGAGCAGTGGTAACGAACGGACCCTACCATGGGAAACTTATCGGTACTTTTGCGACTTACGATCACGGTGTGTCTGGTACGGTGTATGCAGTTGATGACAGGCGGCTTAGAATACTTGATTTTAACTATGATGGAGCAGCACCAGGTAATAAAATAATAATACAATGTTTGGAAGTCGTGACATGACGTAGACAGTAATGCCATCATCGGTTCGGGCTTATCAACCTCCCCTAAATAGGGAAAGGGGAGCTAGACCGCGCCCACAAAGGCTGATCTGTCAGTCTGTGACATGACAGCAATGCGAATTAATAACGTTGTTTTTGAAAGTCGTGACATGGCTGCAATATAACAAGCAATAATTAACACAGATCGTTTGCCACGTGATGTGAAAAGAAAGCAGTATTGTAACATGTTGGTACTAGCCGGGGCATGGCACTAATAAAAGATTTGAAAGTCAAACCAGGATACGAACTAGGATCTATATTCACAAAATATATTACGACTTCCTGGTCGTTAAGCTGAGTCATACTTAGTAACATTCACCATTGTCGTCCGACCGATAGGTTTTATGACGTCGTCAACTGAACCATAAATATTTACCCTTTGACGAGACAGCAGGTGCTCTGTTCGAAATATTGATCTAATTGTCGTTTCTATGCAGGATATAGTTGGTGTTATTTTTTGTGGGGGATATGTTTTCTTGCTCTTTTCGTTCGGGCCATATTACTTTTTAAAAATATTTTCCTAGAAATTGAGAATATGTGTACATGTAATATGCCTAAATGCAATAAGGAGCGAGATGCTAGTAGCCATGGTTCTAATCCATAGGCATTTGTTTCCCGAGTTATGGCTCAAAATATTCTATCAGAATACAATGAAAGAAGACACGTCTTTCGCGGTGCCAGTGAACCTGCGCGATCACAGAAACAAGTGTAATTTTACCCCTTTCATATATAGTTGGTTAAGTAGGTCAATATTAACGATATTATCGACATTATATTGTATTCTGATATAAATATTCTGAGACATAACTCGGGAAACAAATGCCCGTGTTCTAACCTCAGACCAGTCCTGAGTCATCATTATTCACACATTGTAAGTATGTCATAGCTATACGTATGCATATATAGGGGAATATATACTCACCTGCAGTTTCGACAGCTTAAGATGAGATCACTGTCCTATGCGTGTAGCAGTCCCATATACATGACATGCATATTCATGTTATTCTTTTGATCCACAGATGCGTTCTTTTGGATTGGGAGCACAAGTGACCCTGACATGTCGGGAACGATAATACCAGACGAAAAAGGAAGGTAAATGAGTAAACAAAAAAAAATCAACAAACTATGGGCAACGGCAACAGTAATTACATCCCTCCTTCCTCACCACCACCACCACCACCACCACCACCACCACCACCACTATATATATATTATATTAGAGTAATTATGCTGGACTATTTGATAGGATTGTTTCATTTATTTTTATTGATTAAGTGATGTCAAGTAATTTTAAAGTAACTGCTGTTTACTTTTCAGATCCAGTAAACTCGACGCTTACAGCAATATCGATCTTACGCTAACTTTGCCTGGCGATACCAAAATCACTGACTTCAAATGGATTTCTGTCTGGTGTAGGCAATTTACGGTAATTAGTTACATGGGAGAGGATTTCGACACAATGTGTGTGTGTGTGTGTATATATTATATGTCGTCGTCTGATGATTGCAACAGCGTGAAACACTGTGTAACGGCTCCTCCGTATCGTGTTTGATACTGTGTTATTTACACCTCTCTACATACAGATGTATTGAGCATATATATATATATATATATATATATATATATATATATATATATATATATATATATATATATATATATATATATATATATATATATATATATATAGTTTTAAATATATATATATATAGTTTTAAACTATTTAAAACTATTACGCTCTGCCACTGCGGTATAGAGCACTGTCTTATAGCAGATTGATACTCACCGAGTTATATATATATATATATATATATATATATATCCATATGTAGGTTCCAGATCTGGTGTAAAGTGCTCGATACGGATGTAAAGCTTGTTAAATGAGTGAAAAAAGGTGACTTGGTTACCCGTTATATTCGATTCTCTCTGTCGTATGGCAAGTATAGCTGGTCACACTCAGGCGGGTGAATTCGAAGCCACCCTTTTTCACTCATATATATATATATATATATATATATATATATATATATATATATATATATATATATATATATATATATATATATATATATATATATATATATATATATATATATATATATATACATACGGAGATAATGGAATTACTCGCAAACAATAGTACCCGTTCAAATAACCATTTTGGTCACGTGACTATACATAAGCGATTTGTATTATTTCTGTCACGGTGCACCTTGCTATGAATACACAACCCCAATCCAACCTGCACTGACTGTAAATTGTATTCAACAAATAATAACACTAAAACAATAGTATAGCTAATTAATATAATAATATATCTAATAGAAACACGTTGACGTTGTAACAATATTTTTTTTCAAAAGTCAAGAAAAATTACACCATCATGGTATAATTTCATATATGTTTTTTTGTGTGTTAACTACAGGCTAACTTTGGGCAAGTGAATATTCCAAATAACTTCGTCGCACCATCGGAACATGATCTTGGAGAGTTTTCACGACTTGCTCACGGTCTTCGTGGTCATGTGTATATTGTTGACGCTAAGACATTTCGTATTGAAAATTTACACTATGATGGAAATGGACCAGGTGAGGTGACTCGTTCATAACAGTGGCGATTTTTTTTATCTGTATATACTAATTTGTTTGTTTGCTTTCCATTTCTTAAATGCATACGCCATCAATGGCATTTTCAAATATTCATTCCACAACTAAGTGTTTTTCTCTGAAAATCAAAGTTCTTCAATTTCTCTTCAAATCTTTGCCATATAGAAGCTTGCTGCAGGCCCTCTTGAAGTACTACAAGAAATCTACGGGTTTACTGTCTCGTTTTCTATATTAGGAGACAATCAATCTGCGGTATTTCCCATACAGTTAGACACAAAATTCGGCGGCCATATTGGAATCAAAAATGACTAAATTTTGATATATTATTTACACCTCTATTTCAAGATTTAGAGACACCATATTTTTTTTCTTCTTGATTTTAACTGAGAATAGGTCGGAGTTTTCTTGAACTATAAGGTAACAGTAAAAGTTTAAAGAATTTATTTCCAAAACGTATTCTGAATTAACAATTTATTCAAATTAGCTTCCATTGGTAATAATCACTGAACTAGAGTGTCCGTTACCTACTAGGACTCTCACAGCTAGGGGTTCTACTACGAGACCACCGGACTCAGACGTCTGGGTGGTCTAGTCCCCCGTGGTGAGAATCATGGAATGACTATCAACCGAGACTATCCCTTAGTAAACTGACCTGCTGACATGTGTCACAACTTGAATGACCGGGTTGATGATTTCAAAAGTGCTTGAGCCTTAATATCAACGCAGTACGTGCCTTCGAGTCGACTCGTAAATAATAAAAATGTGAAGCTTTTACTGTTACTAAAACCGACTCTCAATCAAAATTTAAAAAAATATATATCCTGTAAAATATTTTTAGACAAATGTATATTAATTATTTATTTTATGAAAATGACTAATCACGAAGTTGTTTTCTTCATAAATATTTTGTTGCTGAGGATTAAAATGTATCTGATGAATGCACCTTTTAATTCAAATTAGAAAATAAAAGGACACACATTCTCGGACCCCCCCCCCCCCCCCCCCGATCAATCAGGCGTAACTTTGAAATACTTTTATTTCATCAATATACAGCTGCGTATTTTTGGGTTGGTCGTAATGGTGAGGGCGCTCGTCCACATCGTAATGGTATCAAAGTACCCGATGAAAATGGGCGGTAAGTGCTACATCAGTACACAGTTCGAATCATCTTCATTTATTGATAAAACGAAAAGTTACTTGCGGGAACATGTGTTCAATGATAGCCAGTCCAAGGGGGGTTCCAACGACGTCATGAATATTCTTCACCATAATTCTATTCGGCGGTGAAAGGATGACTAAAAGCTGGCAAAGTAGGATTAATTTTGTATGTGTTAATATTACACAGAGAGTTTTTAAATTTTCATATTTCTCAGCATTCGCACGTGACGTAAACGACACAGAAAGTCTTTTATTAATTCCTGCAGAGGTTTTAGACTCGCACGACTCTTATTAAATTTGTATTGAAATTATGAGTACGTACCGCCCGTCTATTCAATTCTTTTTTACCCTACCATGGTATTTAAGCTAGTTTACCACAACTAATGATTTATCTTCTATATAACCAATATTGTGCACAGAACTGGAAAGTTATACGGTTATAATGGTCAGACTATCTCTATCAAAATGGATGATCTGACTGTCTTTGACATTGAGTGGCTGTCCATGTGGTGTGTCATAGCCACACAGGATTTTGGTAACGTGTTAATACCCGATGAGTTGAACATTCCACCCTATATATCTGACATGCCGGATGAGGTAAGGGTCTATTGATGTGCTGTGATTTTATATAGTGTTGATTATTGATGCACAACCGTGAACCGATAGAGTGTGTACATTAAATGGAAATACACTCAAACAATCCCCCACACTGTACTGACGCACACACACATGCATACACATACGTACATACGTACGTACGTACATACGTACGTACATACATACATACATATTATGTTATTTAGAAATGTTCGGGTTTTGACCTGGTATTTCTATGTCTCGCCATTTTTTCCCTTGAAAAAGAATATTTATTCGAAACGTCGGATTTAACAGCTATATATACGGACTGGTTTATTAGTTCCTTATGCATTTCTACATACATACATACATACACACATACATACATACATACATACATACATACATACATACATACACACGCACGCACACACACACACACACACACACATACATACATACATACATACATACATACATACATACATACATACATACATACATACATACATACATACATATTAACTGTGTAACTCAACTTTCAGTTGGACCAAATGTCAATGTCGGCTTAGATTAGGGGCAACATCAAAAGTTCGATATAATATATCTAACTTAATTGCATAAGTTTGGGGGTGGGGGGGGGTGGGGGTTGGCCAAACTAATTTCGATATTTTCATTATCCCCGGTTGCAGGCGGGATATGATAACTGCGAGGCTCTGGATGACAATTTTCAAATCAGTTGGACGCTGGGTGGTGATTACATCGATATTGAGTTGAGTGGTCGGGTGGATTTTGGAGAATATCTTTCTTTTGGTATCAGTGGATCGGATACTTCAACTAGTATGGTGGGTTCTGACGTCACAGTGGTATGGAATGACAGAACAAAAGGTGTCATGGTGGTCGACTATGATCTCAATGCGTATGCGCAGGTAGGAAGAATACATGTGCCTAATCATTTACACTGTTACTACCAAACTAGAGTGACTATAGAGTTTAATTATGCAACACGGTGTTTTTACTTACAACCTACACGAAACAAAATACAGAGACTCTGATAGCGAGAAAGCATATAAAATGATACATTTTATCTCACTGTGAACAATCACTAAACTGTTCCTTTGTGTTCACAATTAGATACAACGTAATATTTCACATGCGTGCATGTGCGTTATCAGTGCGTTTATTTTGTTTGTGTAATTCGTAACACAAAACGTTTTGTCAGATGCGAAAAACACAATGGCGCCAAATTGAAACTCTATAGTGCTTCTGGTTTGGTAGTAAGTAACAAAATGTTTTTACTACTAATTTAAAGCAAACACGAACAACTGGAAATGTTGGACACACTAATATTTGTAAATTCTGCACAACGGGAATCCAGATTTCAAGAAACTGAATAGAAAAGTTACTAGTACTTTTAGCAATAGCCTTGATATAACCCATCTTCTAATGTTTTAATGTGCATGCCAACAATGATTTTTCCTTTATTAAACTTTTTTAATTGTTTGTCCAGAATACCAATCCCATCATGATTAAACTCGCTGGGCCTGTTTTCAGCCACGACATAAGTTTCTCCAAACGTACAGAAAAAAAAACTAGGATTACCGACTTAAAAAAATTTGCCTTAAATCTTTGCCTTCGAATTCTGAAGACTTCACAAAATGTGTCAAATTCATGATATTACTTTGATTACCTTTACAGTGTAGTCAAGGGGTAGGTGCATGCCCGGATACCATGGTAACCGACGGTAGTAATGACATCAGTGAGGTCAGATCACTACTAAAAGATGGCGTTGTTAGTATTGGATTCAGACGACCGTTGATGCCAAGTAAGAGATGGCCAGAAATTATATCAATGGCTTATGGTATTCTGCGAAACGAAACGAAATGAAACGAAACGAAACGAAACAAGGCAACAGCCCATGTGAAGATAGTTAAGACGTGTTACACTTTTGCAATGTATTATTTCAGCACCATCAGACAACCATAGTTTAAGGTTTTGAACATGGATACACTAATCTTTGCCAAAAAGAATGGTAAAGTTTTAGGAATCATGAATCAAATTACATGTTACATAAACTATTCCAATTCGAAAACGTGATTTGAAAAAGTTGGTGCCATGCTCTCTTCTGACAAACATCAGATAACTAGAATGAACCAATAAGAGGATGGAATGGAATGTGCTGAAAGGGGAAACAACATGATAGTGGATGTCATAACCGCTGAAGTTTTTTTTTAGTTCATAGTATCTCGGCTTTCACTTTAACCCTCATACAACTTTGGTATTTACAGGTGACGCAAATGACAAGATTATACCCACTGACAAAGACGTGTACGTCGTATGGTCTATAGGATTTATTTTTGAGGAAACCGGCAATGTAGCTAAACATCATACCATACCAAGTGGTAAGTATTATATTAGCTGTACTTGGTAAGCAATTTGAACTTGATAGTTTAACGAAAATTCATGAATGAATAAATTTCGATCTTCTCACGAAAGTCATTGTTTTTTAACCAGGTAATGTTCAACTGAACTTTGGTCGCCCAGCTGGGAAATATTGTCAAGCGTTTCCTGATGCAACGGAAACACCAGTGGAGCCCTGGGATGAGATAACCCTAAGAGGTGACAAAAAGAACACTGAGTTTACTGCTCGTATTGGCCAAGCAGGTGGAAGAAGGGGTTATGCTGCCATCACAGGTGAGTACAAAATGGTGTGTTTACTTTTTTTCCATGTGTAATGCATTGCAAAATATTCTGAGTTTCCATAAATATATATATATATATACACACACACATATCCTCTTGCAGACTAGACATATATATATATATATATATATATATATATATATATATATATATATATATGTATGTATGTATGTATGTATGTATGCATGCATGCATGCATGCATGCATGCATGCATGCATGTATGTATGTATGTATGTATGTATGTATATGTATGTATGTATGTATGTATGTATGTATGTATGTATGTATTTGTAGTTTTTCATATACCCATATACTATTATGGTTGTTATTGTACAGTTTTGTGTCGTTAATCTACCAGAAGGAATGTCCTGTATCTATAAGCTAGATCTCAAATATGCAATCTAGAACTCGTGGGAAGTTCTATAGTATGAATTCATTAAAAAAGATTTCATCCTAGGCACTAACAATCTCATATCTACCACTTTTAGGTCAAATATCTTGGGGTATAGCATGGTATATCAATGAAAAGATAATACCAAAGATTGAATTAAAACCTGGAATGAATTACACTTTCATCGTTGAGGGCGGTAATGACCCTACCATACCTGCCAAGTATCATCCATTCTACATAACAGACGATCCAATAGGTGGTTATGCACAGCAAAGTGCCGAAGACAGAAAGGTTTGTATATCATGGTTGCATACATACATACATACATACATACATACATACATACATACATACAGTACATACATACATACATACATACATACATACATACATACACACATGCGCGCGCGCAGACACGCACATGCACTCACACACACGTGCATCCAGACTCACACACACACACACACACACACTCACACACACACACACACACGCATACATACATACATCCATCCATCCATCCATCCATCCATCCATCCATACATACATACATACATACATACATACATACATACATACATACATACATACATACATACATACACACAGAGAGTCATTGCTTATATTGTTGACTTTTCATGACCCAAATATGCCATATTAATTAATTTAATTTATTAATTTATTTTAGAAAGTGAAAGTGTTTGCAGGAGTAGAATTTGATGACAACGGGAATCCATACCCAACTGCAGGTAAATCCAAACCGTATTAAACCGTCATTTATAACGATTTTGTTTGTAGGTGAGAAACGTTGACTCTCAGAGAGGTCGGGGGGAATATTATGTAGTAGACATACTGTACTATGGTCTGACTAAATTGAAGAGTGAAGTAACAAGTACGATTTGAGGTTTCTATCTTTGATAAGCCAAAGATGTCTTGATTGGTTCATTGGTACTTGAAATGACCGTGTACTCTTACCGTTTTAGAAGTCACCAAATGTACTTCATACATTTATTTATTGACAGCTGGGCGTTCCTGTGAGTACACCTCGAAAGGGTTGGATCAATCGGAGCAGTCAAAGACTTTTGACCAGTATTTTGAAACACTGAGTTTGGAATGTCAACCTGGAAATGCTGCGACACTAAAATGGACACCTGAAAAACTGGGTACATACTATTACCAGGTATGGCAAACTAGGTACCCTGCAACTATTGTAATGCAACCGGGCACTCTCTTCACACGTTAGGCCTAAACAAAATACGTATGTGGTTCCGGTTACCCGATCCCACCTAGTTTTTAACTGCCAACCCTAAACTTTTTTTTGACGTATTCGAGAAATAAAATAATATAATCGCAAAAATTGTGAAGTTTCAGGAGAAACGGTGGATGCGGAAACTGATCATGTGACATCACTGTGACTTAAACAGACAATATAAAACTGTTCTTCCAATCTGTACTGGCTGTACATCTGATAGGGAGAAATATATAACACAGAGACCACATGGAAAACAAGGGAAAACCTGAACTAGACACTAACACATGAGAAAAAATATAATAAAATTAAAAAATCTACCTACCCCACCTATTCTAAAATTGAGCGTATCGGAACCGCAAATGTTTTTTATTAGGCCTCATTGCTAATATCCTACAATGTACATCTACATGTATACATTATTAGGAGAAACTGAAATCTTAGGTACAGCATAGTATTGTGATATCTTAGATCTATCATCAAGCAAACTGGATTATCTGAATTCATATTACTGTGCTAAATTGTTAATGATGTTCATCAGATACCCGAGGTCACGTGACAACTTGTCCTTGCCATTCACATACAGCTTAATAACTTGTTCTAGAAGACATGGTTGCATGGGTTTTAACTGTTACGTCATCTCGTACTACGAAGACTTGTTTCTCGAGTACACTTCACTCAGGAGTGACACATTTGGTCAACCTTTGCAATGACAATATTGTTCAAAAGGTACGTCGTGTCGCTTCGCCCTCACCGGCAGATGGGTTGACCAATGTGAGGGTGTCTCGTCACGGTGTACCTTTATACACACTCTAATATTGGAGACCTTTTTGAGTTTGTGATGAAATATTATGAGTGCAGTTTCGTTTATTCACTAGTATTCATGCTACAGAGATCTGTATACTAATAGACTGCATGTCTTCTCTTTCAGTGTTACACACATCAATATCTTGGCTGGAAGATCGAAGTTGTTGACGTTTTCTCTTCGAGTTCAAAACTTCCGTCCATCACCCCTCTTTTGCTTGTCCTATCTTCAGTACTCTCTTTGGCATTTTATTAATATATAAACCATGGATTTAGAGTCTCGTTACTTTAGAAGTCTGCTTAGATACCGAAACATTTAAATAATTATCCAAACTAAACACTTTGGGCACATAAGGTACCCTGGCAGGAAGGTGTAATTAAATGTGTACACTAATATCGGCTATCAGTGTATAGCCATGGCTAAATTAGATGACGAAATATTTCATAATAATCCACTGTAATCTGCTGTATTCCCAAAATTGAAGACTATATTGTGATATCATCACTTCCTGTTTTGATGTCATCACTTACTGTTGTGATGTCACCACTTACTGTTGTTAAATCATTATACTTCCTGTTGTGATATGATGACTTGCTGGTGTATATGTTTTTCAAAGTAAATTCTCATTGAGGCTTTTACACATTTTTATAAAAAAAAAACTTGTACATTTTTTTTGTCGTGATATGATTTTGAACAACTCAATTGGTTTGTACAAAACTTTATAAAGTATATAAATCTGTCGACGTCTGTGCCATGCTATCATCTTCACCGTTGTATAAATTTGATTGGATTATCTAACAATATCATTAAGCTGTATTTTTTCATGCACTCATCACATATCAATGTAGTCACTGAATTATCAAGTTTAAATATGTGATCGCATTGTGTCACTGATCATTTTTTGGGTACGGACCCCATAATCAATAGGATCTGATTTATTGTACCATGCTATACATGTGTAAGCTTACAGCTTCACAAATACGTTGTACAGTTGATTCCATACTGTTCAGGGTGTACTGTATTATCACAGGACCCAGCAAGCATGTAAATGATTGATCGATCGATTGATCAATCGATCAATGGTTTATTATTTGGTTGAATGATTGATCGATTGAATGATTGATTTTTGTGATGAAATAAAACTCATTTAAGTTTGTGTGTGATATTGATCAATTGACTCCTTGATTTTCGTTGTGATATAAAAATATTTTTCTTCTTTCCCTGGCTACTTTTCCCTCTGTCAGCTGTATATACATTTCTTTATTGACTGAATAAAGACATTTTGTCCATTCTTCTCCTCTTATTTAAACTAAAACACCCCTAATCTCATAAATAGCATGGATCAGTTACCCCAAAAATTTGGTTTATGTCTTATCTTGTGGGAAATTATCACATCAGACAAACAGTCAATCAATCACACACTGGTAGTATTATGCTAGTTCATGCATGAAAGAGTGTGATATTGCCCACTGAAGATATGAGACAAAGCAAAGTGTTAACGTCACTGATCTCTTGCCAATTCTTGCCGATATCTATTTCTCTATCCATCGATACACCCATATATATATATAACTCGGTGAGTATCAATCTGCTAAGACAGTGCTCTATACCGCAGTGGCAGAGCGCAATAGTTTACGCACTGTGCTACGGATAAATCTTACCACTGACTTCCTATGTATATATATATATATACATATATATACTGTGTTTAACCGAAAAACTAACTATTATTAAAGCAGACAAAAGCTCCACACTAAACAAAAGAACTGAGTTGATATCCAAATGCCGACACGAGAATAAGTTTTATTTGTCCAACTTCAATAGAGCATCTATCACCTAAACTATTAAACCCGTTAACTAACGGAACATCAAAGCCCAACATGGAACAACCCGCCAACA
This sequence comes from Glandiceps talaboti, assembly GCF_964340395.1. Classification (NCBI taxonomy): domain Eukaryota; kingdom Metazoa; phylum Hemichordata; class Enteropneusta; family Spengelidae; genus Glandiceps; species Glandiceps talaboti. The sequence goes on along the minus strand of NC_135563.1, from coordinate 12,552,221 downwards.
CTTACTTGTCCGCACCCAATAACCCACACAATAACAACCAACACCTCCACACATACAACACCTACCCACCGACACAGACAATAGTGATGGTATTTCTATTGTCTACACTCTATATATACAGCACACCCAGAGAGTAGGCCTCAGAGTGTCTGATGATCGCAATATGCGTGAAACTCCGAGTTACACCCAAGAAAGAGTTCCAGTACTACCAAAACTATTACGCTCTGCCACTGCGGTATAGAGCACTGTCTTATAGCAGATTGATACTCACCGAGTTATATATATATATATATATATATATATATATATATATATATATATATATATGTTGAGGGTAGAAGAAAATCAAGTAGGGTTTTTCGTCTCTACAAGCCTGTTTCGTGAGTAAATCACTCGTCAGGAGATGCTGATGTACTGAATATACCTCGTATAAATCGTGTGGTGTAAGGCGGGTTTTACCTAGGGTGTTGAGTGGTGCTTTTAACACAAAAGCACCACTCAACCCACTAGGTAAAACCCGCCTTACACCACACGATTTATACGAGGTATATTCAGTAAATCAGCATCTCCTGACGAGTGATTTACTCACGAAACAGGCGTGTAGAGACGAAAAACTCTACTTGATTTTCTTCTACCCTCAACATATACTCCGCTCTGCGTGCAGACGTATCGAGCACTGTGCTACGGATAAATCTTACCACTGACTTCCTATATATATATATGCACACATGTACATATATATATTATAGAGTGTCACCCATACAACCACAGGCACTCGAATGAATATGTATAGTAAATTTACTATATATTTAAAAAAAAACAAAAAAAACATACAGATTTATTCGAGTGCCTGTGCATAGAACATGTACAAGTCAACCTCAGTTTTCATTCCTGTCAAAAAGTGATCTGTGCCGTTTGATTGGACCAACAATAATATGACAAAAGAAGTCTCTTTTTTCGAGCAAAACCCCTTTCACTCACGTCGCTCCCGGTACACTTTTAACTTTAAACTTTACACACTGTCCCACCATAGCACATGTACCAGGAGACATGTAAACTCGCCCTGCACTGAGCTAGCACCCAAAATAAAAGGATGTAGAATTGTATGCCGGGAAGTCTTTAAACATGGCGGCCTCCTTGAGATGAGACAAGGACCGCGGAAGCTGGACCTGTGATCCGTGAGTTTTTCGGTTACATTTATCATTGTTGATATATGCCCGTCGTTCTCTTTGTCGAGAATTACTGGTTGATTTAAGGAAACCTATTAACAACGTCTCAAGATACAGGTAAGATCGCCACAATGCCTACAATCGTGTGGGATAGGTACTAATAGGTATGGGTATGGGAAAATTTTGACAGTGACATGTGATGCTATGGACCATATATTGCGTTTTTAGAGTGGCTTTTTAGTAGATCACGTCTACAGTAGATTCTAGGTAATTTCAGTTAAAATAATTAATACTGTTCAGGTATTATAGTTTGCTAAATTCGTCACTGGTCGAGTTCACCGGAGTTCACATGTATTATTCAATATGTACTAGTCTTGTAAGTTGTAAATATTATTACTAGCTCTGGATTTTTACGCTGCAGGGTTTCGACACGTCTTCTTCCACTCCGCTGCGGTTCTTCTCTATTTCAAACAGCAAGACTGCGAACAGATTTTGTGTGCACTGATATGTGCACCGATTTTGAGAATAAAAACCACACATATTTTTGCTAATGTCTATAAAAAAGTACAGAAAACAACTTAACATCATTATTAAAATGCAACATACATGTACATGTACATCTCGTCTATTTTCTGACTGTCATTTCTTGTCTAACATAAAGAATCATCACATGGTCGAACGAACGAACATTCGAGGCTACATATGTTACGACCAGCATAGACAAGAAATAACGGAATAGACAAGACGTCTGTTGCATTTGATGATCTAAAGTTGTTTTCTGTATTTTTTTTTGACATTAGCAAAGATATATGGGTGGTTTTTATTCCCAAAATCCGTGCACACAAAATCTGTTCGCATTCTTGATGTTTGAAGTAGGGAAGAACCATAGCGGAGTGGGAGAAGTGTCGAAAACCCACAGTGTATAAACCAGAGCTATATCATTCAAACAGACTTAGATATTTTGTCTAGATCAAATATGACTGCAAAGTACAACAGTTCCAGTATCTCCGCAGTGTGGTAGGGTTGTGTGGCCTTGTTTCGATAAAAGAATTGTAGCTTTGTTTTTCTTTGCATACCTGTAAGAAATACACAATGTAAAAAGTAAAACGAAAAATGTTGAGTCACACAAAATAAAATATAAAAAAGAATAAAAAAAGTATTTAAAATAAAAACAAAGCTACAATTTTTTTTGATCTTATGAGCGACTACATAGTCTAGTCCTGCTTGCAGACGGTGCACGGGTCCAGATTTTATTGATGTGACCTTCATCACAGTCCTGCAAAAACCAATGTACTTGAAGCCTATTTCGAGTGCGGAAGCAAATTGCTTCTGCACCAATTACCGAAGAATTACCCACCGATCAAATATTAGCAATCGATTGAATGTATGTACTCATTTTATATCTCTTTGATGAGAGTAGTCGCTCATAAGATCCAAAAAAGTGTCGAAATTGGTACTTTTCCAGTTCCGATTGTAATGATTGTTATTTTTTCTATTTGTTGGCCTAAGGTGAAAGACGCCATGGCTGCAAAGAACTCCACAGCCTTACTTCAAAAGCTGCGTAACTTAATGAAAAGTAAACCCCATGTTAATGAACCATTGCAAGCATATATTGTACCATCAGGAGACGCACATCAGGTAAGAGTCGAGTATAGATAGCCTTACTAGTCTCTAGACTTTTTTTGTTCTTTCTTTGAATAAAAAAAAATATTTTAAAGATATAATGCAATTACAATTTATGTTATGTACTTTGTGATTTCAAAACTGTCGGAAACTACTAGTAACTGGGATTTTTTTTTTTAAATGTGAGAACATTTTCCTTTACAAGAAAAAAAAACATTTAAAGATTACCAGACTAAAAAAAAAATATCGATATAAAAATATACTAGTCTACTTTACAATGAAACTTACCTGTTTTCTCCTGTTTGTCGTATGGTTTCTTACAGAGTGAATACACAGCAGCATGTGATAAAAGACGTGGTTTTCTGTCTGGCTTTGATGGGTCAGCAGGTATGGGCCACTTGTCAATTGTTGTGCTATCATTTGTAGACGTTGCCTTTTTTCTTTGATACTCTTATACCTACATTTTTGATACCGTCATAATATGTGACAGAACTTGATTTCTTTGACAGAACTGGAGACTCATTGATGAAGAGGAGCTCATTCCTTAAATATATTAGTAGTGTTAAGTTGACAATATGTCATTCAAATTTGTGGCAACCCATTTAGGTTTTTTAGTAAATGTGTTTTTGCCAATGTTCTTGAACCCGTCATTTGAACCAATCAGTATGCGAAATAAAGGTCAAACTTGTATAGATTTGCATCATTGTACCCCAATTTTGGTGTTTAGTCCCGGGTAAAATGCTATGGGAATTCAGGTAGATTTTAGCTACTTATTGTCATATGTATCCAAAGTCTGTGATGTGTAATATCCCCAAAGATAACAGATGGAGGGACTCACAAAATGGACACCTTGTTGATATGTATGTACAAAGTAAAATGATAAGGAGTGTTAATTTCATATTGAGATTGTGAAAACATCAGAGAATATACAATAGAATAGCCATGGAACTGTAATGTTTTATTTCACCTAGGTCAATTGTACCAGGATATGATAATGTCAAGATTGTCATCTTATGCAGAATTTCCTTGTCTGTAAGATACACTTGTACACCATGTTGGGGGCACCTACGTGCATTGGCCTGTGCCTCTCAGAAAGAGTTGGCCGATGAGGGGCTGAACAACATGATATGTTTAGTCTGGATAATGCGATAAACCTACTCCAAAACACCAAAACATAAGGAACATCATATAGGGAAATAGTGTAGATTCTTGAACAATATGTGCTCAGTTGCAAAGATTCAAGCCAATTTATCCTGAATAGCTACTAATATATATTGAATGTGTCTGTGTTCTGGCTGCTATCAGGTACTGCTGTTGTAACACATGAAGACGCAATGATGTGGACGGACAGTAGATACTTCCTACAAGCTGTACAACAAATGGATCAAAACTGGGCATTGATGAAACATGGTGAGAATAGAGGTTGAGTTTATCCACAGTTTCACTTCTTTCACAACAGAGTTTCATCAAAGTTTTACAGCAATTGATATTAAGTTTGGACACGAAGTAATAATAATTGCTGTAATGTTGATGTGTGCAGTTATGCAGCTATACTATTATTCCAGATATATGCCAGCATATTGCTATTAATATTTATGACAGAGAAAAGAACTCAGTTTACCTTTTGTAGCTGAATTAAAGTGTAGTGGTTGTATCCTCCACCTCTTCAGTTTCTTTTAGGGTGCTTAAAAGTAAGAGTTAAACACAAAAATTGAAAAGTTATGAGCCATCTTTGTTGATCTGTTCTCTTATGCTGATTTCTCCTGTCTCTGTCCTTTGCTGGTCAGTAAACATTCCACTGTGGGGTATTCCTCTGACATGCACAAGTGAATTGGATGACAGCTGATTTTATTCCCAATGACTTTACTATGTAGATATATTATGTTATGTTCAATTGTGTTTTTTTTTATTAGGGTTACCCAGTACACCAAGTCAGGAAGAGTGGCTTGTGAAGGTAATAACACTAAATGAGGGAATATTTCATTTTCAAATGTGATTCAAGGCCTGTTTAATTCTGCATTTATTTGTGTCTTCAATAAGCACCTTACAGTGTTCCACAAAAAGTTACTAACACTTTGATCTCAGTGAAGCGGGGATAAAATAGTAACAACTTCTTTGAAGTAATTGAGGAAAATTCTTGTTCATTTTATGCCACAGGGGGCGCTATAACTATAACCCTTCATACACATCTCAAAGGACACTCCTCGTCTTTGTTTATTTATGTACCTAGTGTATTGCTCATGTTTTCTGTGATTTATTTAGTCATGTATGTGTTTAACTTACTGTCAGTGCTGCTCCTAACATAAATAGTGAGCCCCTTAATTATATAAAAGGTGTGCAATCAATAAATAAATAAAATTAAAATAAATAAATACTGTTTAGAGACACATATGGGGTCTCTTGTCATAAAAACCACTATAGGGACACATATTATTACAGTATTATTTTTCTTTAGAAAACGTAGTTTTGAATACAATAATGAGATTGTTAGATAAACCAGTTCTCAAGTAACGAAGCCACGATGGTTTATGAAATGTGTTGATTACAAGTTCTTTATTTTGAGTGGTTACATTTACAAAAGTTTCCAGGGAAGCTGAACAGTTTATTAACATGTTTATCTTGTATATAGGGCTCTACTGTTTATAGAACTTTGATGATGTTATTTAGGAGAGTAATTCTTAGAATTGAATGATTGAAGCCATTGCCTAATCACTTGTCAGTCACACATTCGTAGTTTTAACCATACATGTGTATGTTGGATCTAAACAAATGGTGTACAGTTATTTCAAAAGCACAAGGACTTTAGCTCTGATATAATGATTGGAAGGTTATTCTTGATGTTTAACTTTTAAGATAATTTTCATAACATGTTTCACTTTCCATAGTATGCACTTTCTAACTATTCATGTACATGTACTTGATTGGTTTGCAATACTGCATTTAGAAGTGCACATGTAGGTATTGCCATACTAGTCATAATTTGAATTGGATTATAAGTGACTTATTGTGAGATCATCAGACAGAATGTCTTGTAGTCGACTCAGTTTGTGAGCACTGTAAATAGCGTGGTTCAATGGCCATTTTCATAACATCCTTATTTTGCTTCATAGGTACTACCTGAAGGCGGTAGAGTTGGAGTGGATCCATTGCTGTTATCATTAGGTACACAAAAACATTACAGTCTACCAAGTTTTATATACTTCATATCTTTGCAATCTACCGTATATCTTTGAATAATAATTTATCTTTTCAAACATATGTAGTCTGAATATACTAATTCAGACCAGTGAAATTGATCATTTGATTGTTGTGTACGGATAACATCTGCACTATATTGTAATATTCTGTAAAGTCAAATCCAAAGTCAAAAGTTGTAGCTGAGTATTCAATCATGTTCAGGTCAAAGGTCATGTAATTGTTAAGCTGTACAATGAAATAATGAAAAAAACACCAAATTAATTATACAGAATTGCAATTTATGGCACTGAGGGCGCTATTTATTGAAGCCATTATGTTCCTTTAGGATGTACATGTACTGATTTCATTCACAATAAGTGACAAAAAGTAGCATGACTAGAAAAATTGCCATTTTTTGACCAGTGCAACTGTCCTTTTTTGCCAAAATCAATAAATATTATTGAATAGTATACACAAGAAATATGAGTTTTACCACTTGACATAGTTTATATAGTCAGCGATTTTGAAAATGCTCAATCTGATTAAAATTTGATGTAGTATACTTGGCGTGATTTCTTTTTAGCTGTTATGTTTACTGTCGTTTGTTCTTTGTGAACACCCATAACATACATCTGACACAATAACATTAGGTTTTCCCAAACCACACGAGAGTGCTGAGTGAATTGACTAAATGAATGAAAATGCATAATACAGCAAAATATATGGATACAGTACTTCTGAATGCTCTGTTTTAAAAGAGCTCAAGCACTGAGTTCAGACAATGATGTTATGTTATTGTTTGGTGGTTCTCTCTTTCAATTTTGATCATTGAGTTTTTTATTGTAAGACAGTTTCATAATGGCTACTTGTAAGTATGAGATTGGGTTTGGGAAACCTTATGGTATTGTGTCAGAATGTAACAGGTGCTCACAAAAGAACAAATGACAGTAACTGTAAGAGGACAAGAAATACACTACATTGAATTTTAATAAGATTGGGAAATGCTAGACTTTAAATTCTAAAGTACAAGTACATGTAAGTGAATTTAGCAGTAACTGAGTACAAATACAGCTTTCATCTTCAACTACTTTCACACCACAGTAGAAAGCTTTTTCAAGAAGTTTTGCACTCATTTGTATTGTATATTTAAAATTGTAGAACAGTGGAAGAAATTGAACCAGCATCTGAAGATAACTGGCCGATCTCTTGTACCTGTCAATCAAAATCTTGTAGATTTGGTGTGGAGTGATGATAAACCAGCCCCACCTGACAAAGGAGTACAAGTTTTGGACATCAAATATGCTGGTAAGAGTGTCTATGACATTGACATGACCAACATTTACATCCAGCGTCAGGCAAGCAATAACAAGCTTAACTTGTTACAAACAGGGAAAATAAACAACTGAATTAGATTTGATTTGAATTGTTGTATTTCTCATTATTTGAAAAAGCGAAGGTTGTGAAAGTGACTTTTTGTGACTTGCTAGACATCAACTAAATCAGATAGGATAAAATCAGACTCACTTTTGTTCTCATTTAACTAAACAGCTAAGTTTCAATCCCAGGTCATCGTATTAGTATTGTCTTAATCAGTGTACCCTCTAAGCCAATTTGATGCACCACTGACACACACAATTGCTAGTGACACACCAAAGTTTGGTATTTTTCTATCTCTTAATATGGGGTGATTCACAAGAAATGTCAGTTTTTCTCTCTTTGACTCACATCAACAAAATTTGGCTATCATTAGAAGGCATACTGGTCTTAATAAGGATTACATGTACACTTCAATCTGATTAAAATCCGATGTGGTGAAAGTGGCTAGATGTCCTTATTTACCTCTATTCATCGTGTTGTGACATTTGTTTTGTTCGGAGTGATTGCGTGGGAAGGCGGCGATCACTCCGAACAAAACAAACGTCACAACACGATGAATAGAGGTAAATAACGATATCTAGCCGCTTTCACCACATCGGATTTTAATCAGATTGATGTACACTTGTACTGGGGTACATGGGATCATTTTTTTGTTCAGACTGATTTTTTCTATGACTCTGCCAAACAACCAGTTTCACACCTATATTTGAATTCTAATATGATGTGTGTCTGTAACTAAACTACTGCATGTAACCATACAAGTTGTGCATGAAACAAATTTAATGAAAAATATCACAATGCTACTATGAAATCAAAATAGCGAGGTGAATAGATATTGAAAGTAGTGGGCAATTTCATTGCACATGGAGCAAATTTCATGAAAAAATGTCACAATGCTACAGTAACTATGAAATCACAATAGCGAGGTCAATGAAATTTAACTGCATCAATCTGAATAGATATTGAAAGTAGTGTGCAATTTCTTGTGCATGGAGCAAATTTCATGAAAAATGTCACAATACTACTATGAAAATCAAAATAGTGAGGTGAATAGATATTGAAAGTAGTGGGTAATTTCGCTGTGGATGGAGCAAATTTCATGAAAAATGTCACAATGCTACAGTAACTATGAAATCACAATAGCGAGGTCAATGAAATTTAACAGCATCGATCTGAATAGATATTGAAAGTAGTGGGCAATTTCATTGCACATGGAGCAAATTTCATGAAAAATGTCACAATGCTACTATGAAATCAAAATAGCGAGGTGAATAGATATTGAAAGTAGTGGGCAATTGTGTTATGCATGGAGCAAATTTCGTGAAAAATGTCACAATAACTACTATGAAATCACAATAGCGAGGTTAGTGAACTTTATCAGCATTGATCTGAATAGATATTGAAAGTAGTGGGTAATTTTGTTTTCTCACCCACTTGTCAACTATTGTAGTATTGCTCACTTCCTTGTTCATAAAATGACATCTTTAAGGAAGTTGTAATAAGTTGTCGGTATGACTTTAGAATTCAGAAAGTTAAATAGCTGTGATTTACACTCTATGGCCATGATGTCGGCAATTAGATTTAAACAGTAATGTCGTTTCTTTGTAGGTGTATCTTGGCAAGATAAAATTACAAAGCTTCGTAAGCAAATGAAAGATAAGAGTGCTGAATACATCGTGGTCACTGCCTTGGATGAAATTGCATGTAAGTGTCATGATGTAAACTGATGTCTCAATATATATGCTTCCTTTTTGTTACCTTCCGTAAGGAAGGTTGTATATTAGGTATTAAAAGTCTGTGTGTGTGTGTGTGTGTGTGTGTGTCTGTGTGTCTGTGTCTGTGTCTGTGTGTGTGTCTGTCTGTCTGTTTGTCTGTCTGTCTATGTATGTCTGTCTGTTACCGTTTTCTCAAATGGCTGGTTCAATGCAAACGAAATTTGTGGACATATTCTTTAGGGTAATGGCTAGAACTGATTAGGTTTTGCTAAACATCGTTGAATATTAATGAGCTATTTGCATAATTTACATATAATTTAAGGCATACATTGATGACAACGTGAATATGTCATATAGAGTTTTATAATATAACTTGTAGTTTTAATATGTCATCTGCATAATTAACACTTTTCAGTAATTAGGCTATATCTTAGGAATTCACACTTCAAATTGAATGTAATTTGGTACATACTTGAAACATAACCAAGCATACATGTCATGAAAAACTTGTTAATGTAGCTTTCAATTTTGTAATTTGCATAATTAAATGGTTTTCATTAGTTAGGCTAACATAAATATAATGAAGAAATTAACAAATCCGAATCACTGCATGAATGGATATCGATGAGCATGCCCCTTGTCATATTTGGGCAAAGTGTGCTGGTGTTGGATACGGAAAATTATATCTCGGGTTTGATGTGCATGCTCTCCATTGAATTGCATTGGGAGTGATACTGGGTATATGATAATGGCATATATTAGATTCAGTGTATGTAACGACAGGCTGGATTGGCATGTGGATAAACATTTTCAAAAAAATAACACCTAAACCATACGGTTGTGCTACAATACCATTGGCGGTATTTTTTAATTAGTGGTGATCTTGTTTTTCCAGGGTTATTTAACCTTAGAGGTTCAGACATCGAATTCAATCCAGTTTTCTTTTCCTATGCAGTTGTTGGAGAAGACTCAATTCAGTAAGTTCAATAGCTTGACCATAATGAAACATTTCTTTGTGATTTTAATCTTCATACCCAGTTTATCAATCTTGTAGACTCTAGATTGATTTTGTGGAATGAGGTGCCTGATCTTCGGAGGGCATATGAACTGTGCCACTGAGGTCCATCATCAATGTTACAGCGTTTTATTTGTATATTGAATTGGACATCATGATAGGCATACTAATTGGTATATCTTACTTTTTAGCACAACTGAACAATAGAGTTCATTTGTACTATAATGGTAAAGTGTCTGTCTGTGTGTCTGCCTGTGTGTCTGTAAATGACTTAATAAAGTCAAGAATCCCTGAACCGATTGTGTTGGTGTGTGGTGGAGATGTTACTTTAGGTGTCTCGTTTGGAAATTGATCAAATGAAACTGATTGCACCACAGGTTTGTGATTTGGGTCAGAAAATGTGATTTTTTGGAAAAAAATTACCTTCATTGACAACACCATTAGGTTGTGAGTATTTTCTAACTGAATGAACAAAACTATTGGGAATATAATTATACCTACATAATCATAAGTAAGACATTGGGAAAAGTAATGGTGAATTTGAATGTTTTGACTCAAGTATGTAGGGTGAAAGTGCTAGATATACGACCAGGGTATATATCCCATATATTTTTTCCCAATGTATTCAACGTGGCTTGCATGTGGTATAATGGGTTTTTACTAATCTTCATATAGTTTGACAGTGAGACTTTGTACTATAACATTTGAAAACTTGCAGTGGCCATCTATTACAGGGATCATCAGAGAAGTTCTTCCCCTTGGAACTTTTGATCTGCTAAAATAAATCCATTCTTTGGAGTGAGGGAATAGTTTTATTGGCTTTATACCCTTGGGGTAACAAAAAATATACATACGCCCTTATTCTGAGCCAACAAATGTGAACTGAATATACTATTATTTTGACAGTCTCTTTGTTGATGAGGACAAACTTGACAAAGCTGTGTTACAACATTTGAATGTGAACGGTTCAGAAAATGGCGATGGTGGTGAGAACCTGACAGTACGTATTCATCCGTACACTTCCATACAGACATTCCTGGCGAGTATTTATGAAGACAAAGAGAATGGTCCTAGGACATGGGTAAGGGATAGATAATGCTTTCTTTTGAAAGGACAATTTTGGTGTTATTTACCAGTATTTTTCATTGTTCAGCCAAGGAAAGTACTGGCGACCTAAGGGGCCTTTGTCACTACACATCTAGCTACTCGTAGTGACAACCCGTAGTTCACAAGTATTTTCCAGCTGAATGAAGGAAAATATTGGAGAATAACATAATTATACAAACACCCGTCATATCAAAGAAAAATCAGGGAAAGTAATGGCAATTTTAAATGTTTTGACTCGTTTTTCGGGCACAGCAGAACCAGTTACATGTACATAGATGCATGTTGTCATGACATAGAACAACCAAAGTATATATTTTATATTTTTGTTGAACCTGGCTCATGCATGGTTATAATCACTTTTATACATTAATATATCAGGAGTATGTGTACAGATAAACAATTGAGTTTTTCCTACCGCAGGATTCAGTGCATTTCTGGAAAGCATAAACAGCTGAATTGTTTTATGTAACAATGGCATAACAAAAAGTGTTGTTAAGTGACATAGTTCGGAACTGTTACATGCAAGATTTTCAATGAGAGTTATTTATATAATTTTACTTACCAGCAATATTATTTTTAAATCTTTCAGATCAGTGCAAAATCCAGTTATGGGGTAGTCAGCATCATACCAAAGGTAATAATGATTTTCACTTTAAATCAGTTACCTGTAGTAATTTCACTAAATATATGCAAAATTACACTTTTATCTACCACTAACAGCACAGAGGAGTAAATACATGGTTTTCAAATTCTTGGGTTAGATTATATTCAATCAAGCACAGGCATAGTTATATTTGTTTAAAGTCCTGTATATGTAGATAATTATGAATCTGAAGTCGGGTTAAAAAAGCTATCATATTCACATTCCTGCCAATGTTCTTTGTGCTCTCAATGGGGATGAGGGTTGCATTAGATCCCCTCAACACACACACACACACACACACACGCACGCACGCACGCACACACACACACACACACACACACACGTTTATAAGATTGATCAGACATTCACATACTATGCTTGCGTTTCTGAAGTTTGTATTCATGTTGAGCATATATTGTCACATTGTACTCAGTGCCTCCATGTGTCTTGTATTGTATCGACTCATGGTTTGTATGTTTGTTTATGTGTATCATGGTTTGTTTGTGTTCATTTACTCATGGTTCGTTTGTTTGTGTTTATCTACTCATGGTTTGTATGTTTGTGTTGCTCTGTTCATTGTGATTTGTTTGTTTATCAGAGAAGAAGAATAATCCAGTCATCACCTATAGTTCTGTCCAAAGCTGTTAAGAATGATATTGAGATCGATGGAATGAGACAAGCTCATGTAAGTACAAGTACATGTATGCCATACTGTTCTATGTTAGGTATAGGGGTTATATGACATACCACCTTGACACCGGAATGCCCATGTGATATTTGCATGATTGACAATATGGTGTTCCATATGGCCATACTCATACACTTGTCCCTTGACAACCTCAGAAGTTGGATAATGGCTTATCTTTTTTTTTTCTAAACAGATAAAAGATGCAGCAGCTTTGTGTGAAGCCTTTGCATGGATGGAAAAGGAAGTGAGTACTGAACATGAATTAATTTGAATACATGAATAAATAAACCTTTTTTGTGCTACATGTAACTCACAGCTGATTATAGAATCTGAAAAAAAAGTACTTTAAACAAAATGTTTTGTGGAAAATTTTTGCAATACAAAAGGAAAGAGAATGTAACGTCATGATAAGTCACATTTTATTGCTTTCAAAACATGAGACCTTTTGTTAATCATAACCTAATATACGTACCCTAAGGTACTGATTACGCACACAACTATAGTTGAAGATAGATATTGAAAGCAAGCAATACAATACTTTCTCCAACCTATTTGGTTCACCCAACACACACAAATTTCTATGCATTTTGTTATTAAAACCTGTATATAATTTCCAGTACATCGTTATGAACATATTCTGGATCTGGATAAGTAATTGGCACTGCCTTCTTAGGAGTATTACGCTAATGGGGGTCAAGGGTTAAGATATGAATACTACTAGTGATCTGAAAGTCTTATCTTGAATAATGATGTCAAAGGTGATTCGATGACAGACGAGGATAGTGCATTCCAGTCAACAATTGTTTTGGTGAAAAATGAGTTCTTGAAAATTTCAGTTTTTGAATCAAGGTGTTGATACGTTGTATCTGGCTGGATGAAGTCGTGTACTCTTAGTTGGTGAAAGATGTTTGTTAGCTAGAGTGACACACAGTTCACCTTTTCTGATTTTGTATATAGGTTATTAGCTCCCAATGGTAACAGAACACTTGGCAATGTTTTATGTATCTCTGTTATACCTGTCAGTAACCAGAAACAATTGTCCAGTGTAGTCACTTTTATTGAGCACATCACTATGAAGGATTGATTATAGTTGATAACTTTGTTAGACCTAAGAAAATGTCTGTGCCGTCACTTGCCATCATAACAAATGCCATCATAACAAATTATGCACCAGAGTTTTACATTTTTTGTATGTCATGTTTGAAATTAATTTACTTGATTGTATATTTCACCATAGGTCCCAAAAGGTAAAACAACTGAAATAGATGTGGCTGACAAATGTGAGGAGCTGAGAAGGTAACTTAATTTACAAAAATCTTTACAGGGAATGCCACAAACTGTATTTTCATAAATTTGTATTCTGGAGAACCTTGCCATGATTTTACATCACTTATACTATACATGATTACTGAGAAACACTTAATTGAAACTTGGTCTTCATTTATTGTTCAGTGGAAGTCCTCGTCCTGAACATGCATTGTCTCATGGGAGTCAGCAGACATAATAGCAGAATTAGCTCTTTCTCTTCACTCTCTCTTTCCAGTCAACAAGAAGATTATGTCAGTCTCAGTTTTGCCACAATATCTAGTATCGGGTCTGATGGTGCTATCATTCATTACAAACCGTCTGAGGAATCAAATCGACTCCTCAACTGTAACGAGGTCTTCCTTCTAGATTCTGGTGCACAATTCAGGTAAGCAGCCTGGTATACTGTTGCAGATGCATTCTGTCAGAGATTTCATTGAAGTGAAAAACCAACACATTGAATAGATGTATGCTAGGTGTGATGGCAGGGAGTGAAAGCCAAAATCCAAAATCCCCACACAACTCAACTGTAGGCCACTTACAAGTATTCTCATTGTAATGTAATTGCTATTCAAAAATGGTTTTCCATGAAATGATAAAAAATTTGGCTTGTTTGATAAATTGTCTTCATGATGTGTATAAGATTAGATTAATACATAGACCCTCCACTTTAAAACAACTCAATTTGTATGTACATTGTACATGATTTAGCCACGGTATTTTAACAGTCGGTTTTTGAACAGTGCTATTGGAGTATCACAGAATCGACAGGGTATGGGCTTTGTTATCTTTAACAATGGTAAACATGATGAAACACCCTGTCAGTGTTCAAGTAGTTCTGAATCAATAAACTTGAAATATTCCCATGTGGTGTTCCATGTTTACAGGGATGGTACTACTGATATTACAAGAACTATGCATTTTGGAACTCCGTCTCAACATGAAAAGGTGAGTACAAATGAAATGTACTGGAAGTCTTGGGAACTACCTATCAATCAATCAATCAATCAATCAATCAGTCGATCAACCAACCAACCAACCAACCAACCAACCAATCAATCAATCAATCAATCAATTGATCAACCAATCAGTCAATCAAAGTAGTGTTGGGGTGGCTTTACATTGGTTTAACCCTTTTTAAAAATTAACCCATAAACTATACAGTTGTGCTACAATGCCATTTGCACTATTTTAACATAGCACTATGTTTTACCCATTTAGGAATGCTATACCAGGATGGTCAAAGGTCACATTGCTTTGTCAACAGCAGTCTTCCCAAATGGAACCAAAGGTAATTTCCTCTTATTTGATGTGAAATATAATAAAATCTAAAAGGGCAGTCACTTTGAAGCATTCTCATCAAATTATCTTCCGATTTTCTCATTCTGATGAAAGCTTTAATTGTGGTCAGAAAAAGACTGGAGAAGGGTTGAGATTATGCAAACTTAGAGAGGAATGCCACTCCAGGAACTAAAAGTATTTTCATAAACTCATAAGTACTTATTAAGATCAGTTTTAAATTAAGATTGTTATTTCTGAGATGAATAGTACATTAAATGAGGCGGACAACATCAAATAATTGATAACATGTCATTGGAAGTTACTGAAAAAAAACATATAAAATCATTATCAAAGATGGCTAGACACCATGACTGTAATACAGTGTAATACTCATAGCACATAAGAAGCAAGCCACTCAGTCCAGCACAAAGCAATACACAGATCTTGGAAGTATTGGAAGAACAGAGAATTTTCTCCATATGTTCGTGTTGGACTTGACGATGTATTACATATTACTATCTGTAGCTACTCTATGAAGCAGCCAACATTTCAGGGAAATTGAAAAAATGCCCTATCATTTCCCTCATGTGACATGACATATTTTACTCAACTCCTAGACAACTTTAAATTAAATAATTGTACAGGGTTTCATGCACAGTTTGGATGCAGAATCTTTTCAGCACAGACCAGTTTCTCCTGCACTGTACATGAATAGCAGTGCTTATCACTTTTCCGTGTGATTCAGTAAGGGATCCTGCTGTGTATTTGATGTCTTTGTTACTGTAAGTGTTGAGTTAAAATGTGTGTGTATTTGTATGTAAAAACACTGTGTCCCTTGAGAGAAATGTGAGAACAACACCAATTGCCTTTTTAATACAGTAATGACAAGTATGATATCTTGACAGGCTACCAGTTGGACACATTTGCCAGACAGTACCTATGGGAAGCAGGCCTAGACTATGGTCATGGCACTGGACACGGTGTCGGTGCATATCTGAATGTTCATGAAGGACCATGTAATATAAGTTACCATGCCACTGGTACTGATGTAGCATTGCAAGCTGGCATGTTTTTATCAGATGGTGAGTGATTCATTCTACTGTTGTTTGGCCTTCACTCACCTGCAAAACCTAATTGACTCAGTTGTTATTGTATTATACTGTAGTAATAGTTTTAATGACTGCACACAGGGGGCATCTATTCTATTAAAGAATTATATTATAGAAAAATCAAAGGTTATTTCAGAATAACTGGTACACACTTTTGTGTGCATTTTCTAGATTCAGTTTCTTCATATTCATGTTGTTATCTGGGCAATCATTCTGTTGCAGTAGACATTAATGATTTAACAGGAAATCTGAAAAGCTATAAATATTCTTAGACTAGTAATTTTTACAAAATCTATATATTTTCTTGACATTTTCTGATTTGTTTTCCCAATTTGATAGAGCCTGGATATTATGAAGATGGTTCATTTGGATGTCGTCTGGAGAATGTTGTGATGGTAAAGCCAATTGAAACTAAACACAACTTCAATGACAGAGGTTTCCTAACCTTTGAACCTGTGACCCTGGTGCCCATTCAATTGAAGATGATTGAGCCATCATTACTGACAGAGAAAGAGGTAAGGTTTTAATTCAATGATACTGAAATGACTTGCCGTGAAATGTACCATACAGTTGTTTGATTTCGAAATTTGACATCACGCTTGACTGACTATTTTGTTGATTTCCAAAATCACGTCTCAAATGTTACAGACCATCACACTAATTGCAGCTCAAGTAACATAAAAATAAATGAAAAACTACACACAGAGTCTGAAGATTTCTTGGGAGTGAATCCCAAATGATCTGTAGTACATGTATGGCCCTGACAATGCTGGCGAGATGTCAAGAAAAATTTGGGATTTGCTTCCTGATTTGTTTGTACTCTCTAATGTTTTATTTGATTTTATGAACCCAGTAGTGTAGTGGCTATCCATGGCTTTGAATATCTTCTCATGTCTAGCTCAATGAGGTCCTGATATGAAATTTCAAATTCAAACAAAGCCACCTACTGTCATTAACATGATGTTTTTGTTAATCAATCACAGAATTCTGCACAGTAATAAGTTAGTGTTCATTGGTGGCAATTACACAATGTGACCAAATATGGTACATTTGTCAGATCAAGATACTACATACATTGTTTAGATCATTCTAACAGTTGAAGGTTTCTTCATTTGTTTGAGCAACTTTTGGTTCATGATTTCTCATTTCACTAGATGGAGTGATTGAGATCTTGAGATTTGAAGCTATTGATAATATCTAGACTGTGAACCCAGAGTGCCTGAATATTCATTCTCCTATAGAAACATCAGTTGCTTATAACTTGATTGTCGCAAGCACCCTATTGAGTTTCATTATGTCTTTGATGTTAAGGACACATCATTATGTGCAAATGTAATTCAGGCAATAATGTAATGATTAGTGTTGATTGGACTGGGCACCCTAGTGAATTCTTACGTCTGTGATGTTAGCAACGCATCATTACACCAGTTAATAACTGACACCCTTTTGAAAATTATTGTTGACTGTAGCCAGCACCACTGTGTTAATAGCTTTCATTACTCCAATTGATGTAATTGAAACTACAAATGTAACACCTGTTCTCCCTGCTGACTAAATGTCATACCAACATGTTACTTCTGAGTTAATTATAATCTCTTTTAGTTTAATATCTAAGGAGTGAAATGTATTGCTTGATGAAATGCTGTGATGGTTAACATCAATGACAATTAACTCTGTAGGGTGCTGTTTTATAATCAGCAGTAAACAGCAAATGGAGTGATAATCTTTATGATGCTGTACTAGGGGGTTAAATGATTAAGTGTGGCGTTGTGTATTCTATTAATCTGTGAACGATTTTGATGTCTCAACAGATCAGCTGGCTGAACGAATATCACAGTAAGTGCAGAGACATCGTGGCACCACTTTTAGAGCAACAAGGGCGTAAAGAGGCTCTCCAGTGGTTAATGAAAGAAACTGAACCCTTAGGATAACTCAAATTAGAGAAGAGTACTCGATATGCTTGCTTTATAGATCGACCATGTTCTCAATCAGGGTATCCTATCATACAGCCTGTTTCATGTTAGTATTCCTTTGCTCTGTTTGATACAACCATGCAGACATCAATATGAATCGGCACATTCTACATTATGATGGCAAGATTGTATGAATACAGTTTCTTGCAAAATTTTGTCAAAATGAAGTGAACAAACGTACACCATGCAGACATCAAACACTGGTGCCCATGTATCTGCAGCTAGTTGTGGTACATTTCAATGGTTTATCTTTATTTATAAACAAATTGTAGCAAGAAAATGCAATCTATCCATCGTAACATGATGAATGTGCATGCACAGATTCGTATTGGTTTCTGTATGGTTGTATCAAACAGAGCCAGTGAACACTAACATGAAATGAGCAGTAACTCTCATATTTGAATATCTAATACTGGATGTCAAATTTGGGTCAAATAAAAAAAATAGTGTTTCCGATGACCCTAAACATTTTTTTTGCATGCAAAATGGTAAACTGGTAACAATTTATCTGTATTTCCATGTACAACTTCATGCCCTTGCCTCATCTGTGGTCACTTTTTGTAAATCACATTACAGAGAGAAACCAAGTCTTTCTTAGACTAAAACCGTACAATCTACATAATGTGTTTGTCTACTTAACTTACTGTCTTCATTTATTTACTTCTTTTTCACTTCAAACTCTCAGAGAAGTATTGTGACTGACAAGTATCTTATCTTGGGATCAAAGTAATTTTTAATAAAATTTCGAACTACCTACCCTATATTCTGAAGTCTGGTTATTGGAAACAAATTTTATTTTTTTATTTTGCCTAATATTACTGGCATTGTAAGAATTCTATTGCCATTTGAAACTTTCACCTATTTCAGAACAGTACTCAAAATGCATGAAAAAAATCCACCATGTTACCAATCAAGGTCACTTATCATTAAATATGTCTAAATTTATCATGTTTGACTCCTGTTTTAAGTGCCTGTTACCTGCTCAAGCCGACTGTGTTTTAAAAATAATATGAGCAGAAATTGGGGATTTGCTACAAAGAAATTTGTTGACTCTGTGAGTAGGAATTTAAATTGATAAAAATATCGAAGCATTTGTGCCTCTCATTTTGTTGGGAAAGTTACACAGTTTTGATAATGATAAGTTAAATTTAAATACCCTGGTGCCCATGAGTACAACAAAATATACCATATAGCTCACATGTTATTGTGTGAATTGTTGTTACTGTGACAACTAATGTCATGTCAAATTCTATTGCACTTTATGCCCATAGCAAAGATATAACATGTCGTGCTTGTCAGATTGTATTGTGATCTCATTGTAACAATATATGCAACAGTTAAAAGGTGAATGCTGCTGCAAGTTTTTGTTAAATTCTATGTTGAAACATTTGAGTTGAAACACTGTTCCACATTTAATGTTCAGTTGAGGTCCTTGTCATGTACATACTTGATCTCATTGGCGTAAACAGACATGCATATGTACAAATAATAGCAGAATATAAATATCCATGACTGTTTTACTTGAAGGTAATAAGCACGTAGAAGTCATGAATATTTATGATGTGGTATTGCATATGTCCATGGCAAGGATCACCACTGGCCAATGAATGAGAAACTCAGCGTTTCTTGGCAAACGCACATCATGTAGGTGATGTAAAATAAAAAAATGACTCCAGAAACCAAGGTTAACGACAATGCCTGTATTGCTAGCAGTGATGTTCCCCTTTGAATAACATTTTCTAATGTTTCCTGTTCCAGTGTTCTGTTTAATACTGATGACATCTAACTCAAAACGCACATCTTTTGTTTAAAAAAATTATGAACATCATATTTAAAATATGATATCAATTTGAATTGTCAGTATAAATATGAACATGATTATATAGTAACAACCACTTATCAAGCTTCTAGCAAATGTTATATTCTGGACAATAAAAGAATCTGTGTAACAGATAATATTGCATGTTCTTAGATTTAATTTGTGTGTGTGTTAGACATTAATCACTGATTCACTTCACAGTGAAATACTAAAATATATCATTTGATATATAAGTACAAAATCCGTGTCTATGTATTTTTGTGTGTATAATTCAAAACAAAAGAAGACTTGTTTGAGACGTTAAAACACAATACCAACTTATTGAAATTTTATACTCTCTTTATACTTTCTTCATTTTGGAGGTAAATGTCGAACTGAAGATCATTTATCAATGTAAACCACCACTATTTAAAATGAAATTATCGTCCAGGTTGTCAACACTATTATTGCCAAGATCAGTTACGTCTAATGTAAAGTAAAGTCGACAAAGCATTATAATTGAACCAGTCGTCATTTTTTTTATTTTCCTTTGACGAGTTCACTCATTATAAGTTGTTTTGTTTCAGGTTTCAATCTTCGTGGATTTAATTGTAATGATGTCAAACAGATTGTACTTCAGACACAAAAATGACCTTGGTAGTTTGTAACGCAATTATAAAGATTTGTATTTTAATAAATTTGTAGCCAAAACTTTAATTGATAAGAAATAGGCACTTATTTTGAATTTTCTACTGTGAAAACAACGTGAAAAAAACAACAAAGTCTGTGTTTGTAACTTGATACATATTATATCAGTTGCATTTGTATACTTATTTAAAAACGGTTGAATACAGAAACAATACATTTGCTAGGTTAAAGGACTCAATTGACTTGCTGATGGAAAAAGAACTATCCAGATATATACTGAGTAATATTAGCACGGCATATAATTTTCATCAAGGCTTTAAATTGTGCCATTTCATTCCATTTCTGAAAAATGTAATATGTTTATTTGCATAGTCGTCAGTTATCAATGGTATAAATGTACTTAAAATGACCGCCAAATTGATGATGAACTCGACACAAAATGTCAATTTTCGTTAAAAATAAGAACCGAATGTGTGAAATTTCTGCCTGTTATTGTAAAGCAACTAACGCACAACCACATTCGGATAAAAGCTTTCGAGTCTGATTTTTTGTTATATTTCTATGGAAACCAGTCCCAGGGGTGCATCAACCCTTTAACTGCTGTAAAGTTTGTTGAAACAGGAAAATCATGTGTTGTCTAAAATAATCAAATCTACAATTTGCGAATGATACCAGAAATGACACTTTTGTTGACGTTGAGTGATGATGACTTACATTACATGTATGCTGACAGTTAAGTAAGTACTCAGTCAGACGTCTATTTACACAAATGAGAAAAACTGTATTCATCAAATGTGCAAATCTTTCAAAGACACTATTCATATTGAAGCTTTTAGCACAACTGAACTGGGGTTCAGTAGTGCCATAGTAGGCATGGTGAATTGTCTCTGTTTGTGACCGACAAAAACTGCTTGGTGGATGACCGTTTTATTTGTTAGGGACGTTATTGAGGATTCCTAATTGGTAGTTTCAAACAAAATTATCGGGTCATAAACGTGTGATTTTTGGCAATAAGAAACATCTCAAAAAATATACAGGAAGGGATAATTCTATGAAGTTAAACATTATGAAGAGATATACCTCATAAACCGACAACGGTTAGATATATAAATAGAGAGAAAAGTAGATTTTACAGCTCAGGTACGGAAAGATTTACATCAAAACCGTCTAGATAAGCCTGTAAGTGAGACCACGGTGGAGTTTCTCCAATGTCTATGTTGCGACTTGTGGTCTGAGCCAATTGCAAGGACATTTACTGACATGGAAAACAAGGAATGCGTCCTTGTCTGTGGTATAATTAGCTATAGCCATCAACACTACCACACTCAGTTATTATACTTAATTGACAGAAGTCATCTATCAAGAACACCTACGCTGTATAGTAGGTGAAACAAGATACGCTCCTCCGCTCATAATACAAATGACATATGGAGAGTGTCATTGGAAGTATTGAATTAATAACAAAACGTGTCATGCTTCTAAATATTGTAATCATTTGGTTGTTTCCGTCGCTTCATGTGCTTTTAACAAGAATACTCGCTTGGTCATATAATTTTTTTTTCCAAATGCAAAACGGTTGTAAATACAAGGTAAAGTATGCCAGTATGCCAGTCGTCTGGTTCGCACATGCGCACCTTGCTTGGGTCCCATGCTACGAAAACCTGGACAGTAACTAGGTACGCCGTCCGATTTGCACACGCGTGCAGCGGGTCCATACCAATGTTTCGAAAACCCAGTTAATAACTATCTGTAGGGACGTGCAATCAAATTTTGTTTCTGAGCAGATAATCCTGTTTCCTGACGTGAACTCGGGCTTCAAAGAAATAAGTGCAGCCGAATTCCGCCTGGTGCTCAGAAGTTTAATTTGGTAAGAACTAGCACAGTGATTAAGACCAAAGCAACTTTTGATGTCAACAAGAGAAAAAACGCAACAAAGCTTTAGAACTTAATCAGTGCGTATATACGTTCTGAAGCATTCGAATTGTTACAAAACGCACTGCATCCATACATGTGTATCGGTTGACCTTTGAACTTTTGATAATGACGTAGTTCTAACATCCGTAAAAAGTAATCAACGTGTGACTGATATATAAGGTGCACATTCCTATCCTACCTCGATTTTCCCAGTTATATTGAATATTTTAAAACTTTTTGTAAAGTCGTTCGAAAAAAAAACGGTGGTTGAAAAAAAAATTAAAATCACGTATATGTGTTTCAACGATTGGTTGATTAATTACTTTCAAAATAAGCAAATTAATAATAACTTAATACTAGAAATAAGGATGTTGTGAGTCGTTACTTGGACTTTCACGCTTCTTCTGTGATCATCATGATCAGGCGACTGATAAATTGAGATTGCCAGGGTATATGTGTATACGTAAAAGTACTAATCTCTCCTGGTACAATGAAGAAATCATCACTTCATAGATTTTGATCTGATATGTGCATCCGGAAATGAAATTCTTATCGGGTTTTATCAAAGGCAAATGCCATATAGCTTTGACTTTTACAAATGGAGATCAGGAGGCAATGTATATCTACGCTTTGAAAAAAAACACTTGGCAGATTCCTGCCACATGTGCACACCTTTCCTAATAATCGCCGAATGAGGATTTTAGATTAATTGAACAGATGTTTATTGCTAACGGAATCAAATGAAACGTCCGATCACAAGTTTGTACACAAGGAGCCCGAGAAACGTGTTACCAACAAACAAACAAACAAACAAACAAACAAACAAACAAAAACATAGATAACGACGCACGTACACACAGACACACACATACATACATACATACATGCATACATACATACATACATACATACATACTTACATACATACATACATACATACATACATACGTAACTACGTACGTACATGTACGTACGTACGTGCATACCTACGTACGTACGTACGTGCATACATACGTGCGTGCGTGCGTGCGTGCATGCATGCATACATACATACATACATACATACATACATACATACATACATACATACATACATACATACTTTTTATAAAATGGCAAAAATAAGACAATAAAATAAAGGTTGGGAATTTAGAAAGACGTGAAGAAAATTGTACTGTCGTGATGAGAGCAAGAGTTCCTTTTTAATCTTCCCGTAAAGAGGTTTACCCACCATGGAGCCACGCATTCATCAAGTGACTAAAGTCTAATCACAAAGAATGCCCTACCTCCAATGATACTTCATCGTGTCTAGAAATTTCCGGGGCAGATCTCCCTTCCTTCTATAATTGTCTATAATTTGTTTGGAGAGTCGTCTTTCAGCAGCTTCAAGTACTCGACCCCTTTGCCAATTTTTCATATCACGACACTTTGGTGGAAATTGTGTCTGTCGGGGGTTAATTGCATCGTGTGCGTTTTGACGTACATGTTTAAATGTCAACACGAATTTAGAAATATTTACACTTTGAGAATGTTATTGCATATAAGGTGGATAAAACATTCATTGATTATTGTAAAGGGAAATCTGGGGAAACTTGATATTTCATTCTTCTCACCCAAGATCTTAAATCGTCTCACAGAGTCTCTCAGATATTTATTATCCAATTATTTGTGTGGCTGTAGTCTGTTAAACGTTGCAGTGTCAATAACCAATTAAAACACACAGGTGCTCCACGGGTGTTAATGTGTTTATGTAGTGCTTTTAAAGGGCTGTTTCAGTCCTTGGTCACCGCATTAGTGTTATCTTCATGATAATTACATGGGATTATTCTTGTTGTCAATAGAATATGGATTTAAGGTTTTTGTATAATTGTGCTAATAGAATAAATAGTAGTTCTTACATTTTATCAAGGCTTGATTTCAATGCTCCATCTAGACTCTTACGGAATCAGACTGTATTTAGGGAAAGGTGAAGTCGCATAAATATTAGTAAATACCCGCCTTTAATTAGGAGCATGAGGTGTTTTAATGAAACTGTACAGAACAATTCACCGATTGATATATTTGGCGATATGTTTTATGACTTTACTTCGCCAGCTTGTTTTATAATGTGTTTTGACTTTTTTTCTCAGTTGATGAGTTTAAGTGTTATTGTATAAATGTGATACAGGTTGTTTTTATTGTGGAAAATGTGTTAATGTTTGTCCCGTCTTCCCATTCAAATGCACTTTTAGTTCGGTCATATTGTGGTGTATGTTTTGTATAATTGTATTGTTGGAGCCTGTTGATGGGACTTGTCCCGTGGGTCATCATTGGAAATAAATGAATACATAATAAAATAAACGCATGGGGTGAATAAGATGGACAAGCAGCCAACGCAACGCAAATTATATGTGTGTGTCTCTTCAGGTACTAAAAGCATGAACTTGAAACACGATCCTTCATTATTTCCACTAAAGAATTTTATCTATATGACTTGAAGGGAAAAATAAAACTTAAGTGTACGTGTGTCGTACGTGATGAGATAACAAAGCAACCCCTCCCCACACACACACAGTCACATACATACATACATACATACATACATACACACACACATACATACATACATATATACATATACATACATACATACATACATACATACATACATACATACATACATACATACATACATACATACATACATACAAAAAACAAAGTACAGTTGATTTTTGCATGTTGGAGAATTTCATTATCTAGTACTGCAAATAGCAAATAGCTAGTTGAAGGCAAACACTGTGAATATGTGAACATCACCTAAAAGGCAGTTGGACTGAAATATATCAAATAATCTACTCAATGAGGGGTGGTAAAGCAGATCAAGGTAAGGCTAAAATAAGTAGGTTTCACAAGACTGTTTGTTTGTTTGTTTGTTTGGTTTTGTTTATTCCTCTGATTATAACGATTATAGACAAGCTTCTATAATTGGGAAATATGAAAACATACCAAACCGATCATTGCATACTTTTTTGATACCTCTTGTAGTATATTGTCTCTTCAGATAGTCAAACATAGGGATGGCAACACATTAAAACCATAGTTTGAATATAGCAAAGTGGTCCGATTGTTCAGACCATTTTTAATTCAAATTATTCTCAAAGTTACATTTACCACTTCCAAATTCCATTTGCCTATCAGCCACTGATTACTTCGTCCTTGTCAATGGCAGCAACTCAAGTTAATAGTCGACTTTGTGATTTCAATCATGATTGTATTCAGACATTTTGTTGTATTCATTCACCTCCCTTAATGAAGAAACACTGAATGGCACTTTTCACATTTCGAGGTGTCAATTTTCTTTTTTAATAGCGTCTAAATTATTTTGAAGCAATCTGAACATTACAAATCTATCTGTAATACGACTTTATCGTGTTAATATACTTGATGGTGAATAAAACATCAGCTTGTCACAACCTGTTTGTCACTCTGTTTATCTCTTTCTCAGGCTCTCTTGTGGAACTGCATTAGTGTCTCCCTCCTTCCGTCCGTCTGTCTGTCTGTCTGTCTGTCTGTCTGTCTGTCTGTCTGTCTGTCTGTCTGTCTGTCTGTCTGTCTGTCTGTCTGTCTGTCTGTCTGTCTGTCTGTCTGTCTGCCTGTCTCTGTCCGTCCGTCTGTATGTCTCTATATTTCTCTATCGAAGTTTATTCAAGATGTCACGAAAACTATTTGCCATACATTAGAATACATTGGGTAGTTTAACAGTCTAGTTACGGCAAACGTGAACGACACATACGAAATTACACACATCATAGATTGATATCGCTTGCTTTAATAAAATGTATTACACTGATAAATGTGCCTAAAGTGGTACAAGTTGAGTTTAGAAGCATTTTACTCAAGTACAAATACTTCTCAGGAAACTTCGATTAAACTGTAGTAGTGTGATATTAACATTGTTGCATGCCTTCTATAACATTATAATTGTCTTAGAACAATTGATTAATTAAATGGTAGGAATGTCCTCAACATATTTCATACGTACCATAAATTACGTCATGGAATATTTTATAAGTCACATCTTAATGCCAGATTTGAGTTAAGTCAATTACAAGTGATGATTAGTATGCTTAAGAAGTAAGTTGAATACTGTGAGTACCATGTCAATATACAGAGGAATTTACGCCCCCCCCCAAAAACAAAACAAAAACAAAACAAAACGTACAAACTCAAACGTACACAACAATCCCCTTTAATAGGCGAACCTCAATTACGGTACCTGTTATCGAAACTCGCTATTATAGTGATGTTCAATCAAATTGATATAATGAAACGGCATCTTCAGAAACACAAACTTCAATTAACCTATTCATCGGTTTCAG
Organism: Glandiceps talaboti; assembly: GCF_964340395.1. Lineage (NCBI taxonomy): Eukaryota > Metazoa > Hemichordata > Enteropneusta > Spengelidae > Glandiceps > Glandiceps talaboti. The sequence goes on along the minus strand of NC_135563.1, from coordinate 12,525,321 downwards.
ACAAAACATCGCCAGTATGATAAAAGAAGAAATACCGGCACCTTGGTAACCGATATTTATGAGGAGAAATATATTTACAAAAAGTGTGAAGGACAACATTAATAAGAAATTCAATAGAAATTGTCAATAGACTTAACTTCCTCATATTCTATCGTCTTTGTATTCTGATATAAAAACGAGGACAGATTGATGGAAAAATTGTGAACAGGGAAATTTGATTGAACCACTTAGCAAATCAGATAACCGCCATCCCATCTCCGTTTCAATTACCTGTAAACGTGTAAACATGTCTACCTCTAAGTTAAATGATGAGTAGAAAGCAATAGTTCATCATATCACATACATGGGTTATAACTTTGAATTAAAGCCAATCCAATTTTCTCGACTACATTGAAATGGTTAAGCGGGAAGTACTTAAATGTTGGTTATTCAATGTATTCGTTCAGGATATGGACACGACCTTCCTTTATTGTAAAGATCTTCAGGTGTTATAAACTGTTAATTTCAACCTTTGCTTTGTTTAATTACAATCAAGTTTCTCATGCGGCAAAGTGAACTGTATTTATGATTGAAATGTACCGGTGAGATCTTATACAACCCTTAGCACTGAAGTAAAGCACTTTGCGTGTCACTTATCAAAAACATTTATAGCATTCGTATAAAGTTTTAAAATATATTCTCAAATGCTTTAATTATACGCCAAGTATGGCCTTTCAACTGTATTCAGTTTGTAAAAATGAGTTTTCTGCTAAAGCACAGCAGACTGATTGCAATGAATGATAGCTTCCACAGCAAGGATTAGTTTAGGTCTCACTTGAGATCCAGACAGTGTTCTATGGCATCTATGTTTCCACTCTAGTTATTGACTATGTACTTCCTTTGCACTGTTACCATTGTTTACAGATCGATTACATCAAGAGACACCGGACACTGTGCTGATGATTAGAGCAATTGAAACTAGTATACTTTCACACTTGACGTGGATGCTAGAAACAATTGCGGCAAATCACGCTAACGTTTTATTTGAGTGTTACAAGTTGTAAATGATCAAAATATAAATGTTCTTACATATGTCGCGCAGTTACATGACAAACAATCAGCCATATATATTTCACTCAGAGATTCATTCATTCATTCATTCATTCATTCATTCATTCATTCATTCATTCATTCATTCATTCATTCATTCATTCATTCATTCATTATCCATCCATCCATCCATCCATCCATCCATCCATTCATTCATTCATTCATTCATTCATTCATTCATTCATTCATTTATACATTATTATTAAATATGACTACAGGTAGGAGACTCTGAATATTCTGCAATAGAAAAAAATGTATAAGATATACAGTACAGAATTGGACGAAGATAATGTATGAGAAATGAGGCAAACGTACGAAACTTACAAGTCTATTTATTTGTTCAAAAGACTTGATTTAAACATTCTCACTCTAACAAAATAGATCAATATCTCGCACGGAATTGAATAAATTAAAAGATCTGCGTAAAAACAAATTGCCCTCTGTATGGTATCGAAGCATGCATGTTTTAGATGAAAGGGAATGTTCACAATTACAGACATTGAGTTAAAAATGCCAAAGACATTTTATGTCAAAAGACTGCATCCAGAAATTGTATTAAAAAAGATAGATGTGATCATGTTCACCTCTTTGACCGGAGGGGTGGGGTGATGGCAAATAATGGAACAGCGATCGAATTCGACCTCAAATGAAGAAATCAGTGGCGTGATAAAGGTCTTAAATACTATAGAATATATCAAGAAAATTGAAAATAAGGCTTTAAATAAAAACACTCTCAGACTGACGTCATTTCAATAGCATTCCTGTCGATCCAAATGAAAATAAACATAAAATCACATTATTAGCACGTAAATCTTGTCACTATGCTAATAAAGTACATGTCATATATAATATTATCTTGCCTTTGCGTCATATGGGAACATCCAGTGTAAATACCTGGCAAGTGAAGTATCCATTACCCATGGGCAATATACGCGACAAAAGAAATTGTTATTAACACGTTTAAGATGTTGGCAATCTAATTGGATTGAAATAATGATGACAAAAAGTAACATTTATACCTTATTTTTAAAAATATTTTTGTTCACTCGACAAATATTAACAAATCCCAGTGTGTTCGTTTGCGAGGTTATTATTTGACCGTGGCACTTGTTTCGTGGTTTACCACCTTATTCCCAAGGAACTATATAACGCGTATATTGAGGCAGGTATGATAGATAAAGCATGGCATGGTGTCATTGATATTTCTACCAGTACATACAAAGACAACTTGAATCGATATATCAATATCATTACTGACTTTTAGTCATAAGCTTAACAAACAAGTCATTGGTAGCATATACCAAGAACACCGCGGTATCAGTTTGTATGTTATTACATCATGGCGAATAACGTTCAAGCTACAAATGGGTTGTTATCAAAGAAAAAAAACAATACATCCACATGAAATGGTTACATTATCAATAATTTGATGCTGTAAATGTTGATTACATATTCAATATTCTCCGTCTGTAGTACGGTAACAGGTTGAAATCATCATTGCGCATGATTTTTAAATGCAGACGCAAAAATCAATTTGATTGGATATATTGTGCCATATTATGTTTACAGCTAAACAAATACGTGTATCCAAAAGTGATTCAATACTGTTTAGTTCAGGTTGTACGCTATAATTAGTAATTTATATCTAACTAAACAAAAAGTACCAAATATGTCTATTTGATTTGGACTATTTAGCTATCATACCAGACCGAATGCGTCACCTGTAACTGCTGTTTGGGTTCTTAAGCATGCCAAAAAATCTTCCTTGTGAGCTGGTTCTCCAAGTTACATATATATTGAATCAAAGCTAGATAACTTCGTTTGAAATGATAGGTTTTGCTAGGATTGAGTACAAGATAGAATGTGGAGTTTGAATTACCGCAGACTGCGAGTGGTGGCCATGGGAACGCTTGCCAGGCCAACCATCCATATCGCTAAAGAGGCCACCATCGTTTTGCCAACTCTTCCAAACAATCACAACCCTCAACAAACAATTAAACGAACAGACGGACGAACGAACAAACAAACAAACAAACACGCAAACAAACAAACAAACAAACAAACAAACAAACAAACAAACAAACAGACAAACAGACAAACAAACATACAAACAAACAAACAAACAAACAAACAAACAAAAAAACTAACAAACTATCAAACAAACTTACTGTGGTGTGCCGTCTCAATGTGCCGTCTACTTTTCAGGCACGACATATACAATACGGTATTAATGATGTGATGTGTTAAGAAACACATGTTGACTGATAGTACTCGTTCAACATCATACGTCAATTTTTCCTGGGCCTGTGGGTCACTCCAATATTGACTCTTTCCCTTCGCCCTCAGGAAACTGTCAGTGTTGAGGTGACCCACAATCCCTAGAGGAAATAGACGTATCATGTGCTGTTGCCATCGCGATCAGTCAACTTGTGTATACTGCCATAGTAGTAGCCTCGGATAAGTACTCTTAATAGGAGGGAATTCACGTAGATTGTAGTCAAGGTTAGAACAAGCCTGGCATGCTAGCTGCTTATTGTTCTTGATATTTTCAGGGGTCGATTTTGATAGAACTTTAATCATTACACTTCAGGCAATAAAACAACGAATTTGATCTTGGACTTTAGTTATGCCGATAAAGCCAACAGTGTTGTGACGTCAGATTTATCAGAATGATTGCTATAAACTAGCTAAACTCTCGACTCCAATAAATATATTAAAATAACCCAATTTATACAACCCCATTTTTTGTTTAAATTAGCGAATGTTGTCGTTGAGATATTTTCTTATGGCATTATTGTTTCTAGTTATTTACAACGACTTAATCAACGGAAATAAAAAAACACAAACGGATATCTCAGACCAGAAGATAACTGTAACAAGTTTTAGTAGAAAACACAGTCTCTGAATCAATTCACATCATTCTGTGACAGTTAGTTTAAATAAATGCATATGCGTATTTCCCTGTTTTGATTTAAAAACTGTACCCAACATAAAAAAATGTATGATATTTATTTATTTATTATGAAAAATGATATTTGACCCCATGTCTCAAAAGCAAGCTTGCGCCTGATAATATTGGGTAGACACTAAATGTAGTCTATGTATTAACATGCTTTTGGTTATGAAGAAAATATTGACTTTTTAACTAAACATATGGCCGCTATTCCGCAAAAACGTTACATTGGCATCAAAGGTAATGCTTGTGTAGCTATGTTTCTCGTCTTCTGTACTACCTAAAAACATAATTGAAAACGAATTGGCAGCAAATACATACTGTCTGTAAGAAAATGCAAGCAATGGCTTGATTTTGATAATTGACGCTGAAAGTCCAGATAAACATCAAACGCTTTCACCTGATGATAGTGGGATAGACACTTGAATGTATTATGAATGTATAGTTATGTAGTAATCATTGTTTTTAACAAATGTGGCCGCAATTCGTTCAAATTTGCACATGTCGTTAAGCAAAGTGTCGTTCATATGTCCCATAGGATATACCACCTTCGTGACAAGTTTCAATGATATTAGATATTGCATGTCAGAGAAATGAGGTATTATGGAGGGACGGACAGACGGAGTCCATTGTAATAGCCCCCCAGTATATGTAAAGTTTATAGTGTGTACGTGTTAGCGGGATCAGACTACCTTGAACCGTCAACAGGAAATCTAGCTAATTCCCTTCTTTAACAAGAAAACCTTGATGTTATTATCAGTATTAACATTATATAACAAAATCAATGATAAAATGTCCACTGTCCATTATAGATATAGTCGAGTTACCCTTTGAAAAGTATGAGTTGAGTTTCACATCGGTTGACAAAAAAAAATGAATATACATGAATAACAATTTCACAATTTGGCTTCTTTCAAGGCCTGAGAGCTCCTTAAGAATTAAGTGGAGTTAAATCTTTCTTTGTAGGAATGACCCGGATTTTATATTATCTTTAGAGGTTTCCTTCGTAAAAGCACTCTTATTATATACTTGTTCATGATGGCTAATAGTAACAGAATTTAGTATAGATCATTTCAGTAAACTGTTCGTGCCAAATTATTTTTTCTTGGATTGGGAAGAAGGAAACTGGCATGATTGAACTTTTTTCACCAGTAAAGTTTCAGATCGTTTTTAGGGCTCAATCTATATGTTAAAATGAAAAACTGACGTAATACGTAAATTACGTAGACCTTGTATATGAATTTTGAAGAAATAACACATTACTGTAATTAATGACAGGTAAAACAAGACAGTATGTATACAATGTATGTGACATTTCGAGCGCCCTCAATATTTTCAAAACTTCTCAGTCGTAGTTTTAAATTTCGTTTGGGGAAAGGAACCTGTGAGCTGTATATATTCAGTACATAAGCTAAAATGTTGATGAATATTCACATGGCCTACCAATGCAAAACAATACAACCCGTTTCATGTTAGTGTTCATTGGCTCTGTTTGATACAACCACGGAGACACAAATAAGAGATTACTCTACCACTTTGCTTGTCTATTTAGAATGAAATAAACCATTTAAATGTATAATTATTGCAACTATAGATGCGGGTACACGCGGGCACCAATATTTTGATGTCGGGGAATTGAAGACTGCGTGGTGGCATGGTAGTTCCGTTTAGTTAGACAAAATGTCGTACAAAACTGTGTTCATTCAATCTTGCTATCAGACTGGTTTCTGCGTGATTGTATCGGATATAGACAGTGAACTCTAATATGACACGGACTGTGTAACCCTTAAAATTGTGCACACATCCTTCATTACCATGCCATTGTAGAAACAAAGTTACAGTCCTCCTTTCAATCAGTACAACACATCAAGCCCCCCCCCTTCCATTTCAATGTGCCCCTCCATTTCCATTTCCCCCTATCATTTCATCCCACTTATGACGTGAATTCTGAAGGCCGCCTTGTTTTGGAAAATGATTTTGGATTGTCATCCGCAGGATGTATTAATGGCGAGTAAGAGTATAATAAACGTTAACATGAACCTATACTGTCTCTAAATAAACACAATAAGAACTTCTGGATCACGACTTAAAAGCGATAATATGATGCAAATGTCTCAAGGTGGAAAACGAATTTCCGCTCATTATCATAATACGGACATTGGCTTTTTCATCATTAGAACGTGGGTGTCACCATGGTGGTCAATATTGTACACATGTTGACTGACATTATTCTGGCGTTAGCGTACGTTTGTTCCCGAGTGACTAGCCGGTTACACCAAAACAGTCTCGTTCTCCCCGAGGGCAAAGCCAAAGGGGAAACGAGACTGTTTTGGTGTAACTGGCTAGTCCCGAACACGAATCACACACCACAGCACACTAAAATAAATATGACAAACTTCTCCAGCAAGCAGAGTTCGTTTGCATTGCGCAATGTTCAATAACCATGAGAGTTGTCCCAATGACGGCGCAATAGTTCTCAAAAATACCAACCGCTGTCTCGATTACTGCCTTTGTTTTGTTTTTACAGTTGTTGGCCAGCTCTTCTTCCGTAATTTCGACGAATCAAGCAAAAAATTTAGTGCTTTGGCCGCTGCTTGCGGTCGTAGTTGCAGAAGAGCCAGACATGTTTACAATTTGTTGTTCTTTGAAAATGTCTGTATTCGCGCGCATAGATGACATCATCAATAGGTACTAAGCAATGGACCTAATCGCTAGGGACTAGTTCTATTAATTAGTGCCTGCTACTTCATTTATCGTGGAACAACGTGAGAATGCTCCATAACAGGTAATGTCGCATTGACCAATAACGGCCGAGAGTTGAGCCTGCGGTGTGTTATAATACACACTATTGCCTGGCTATGAGGGCAAGAGTAGCTTTCTATTACCTTGAGGGCTGCTGTGTAGCATGAGGCTACTTTCCGAGGCTGGAAGTTATGAGAAATAGTTGCTACCTAGTACATAACAGCACAAGGCGTAATATGAGCGGTACTAGGACCCGATGAAGGCCAAGCAATAAGTGTTTTATTTCATATTCTTTGCATGGTAAAAGCAAGTCGCGGGTAAGACGTAAACAATGCCCTATGGTAAATAAAATGTGACTAGTGTATGCTCTATGCAAATTGAGGTCACTATGCGTGACTAGTCCAAGGAGGTTGTTTATACTTCTACGCTAGTCCGCACCACGTAAGGGTCTGAGCTAATCATTGAAGACTGCATCATGGCAATTACGTGTTACAATAGCCTACCTTGTGCCATGCGGTGAAGCCATACTCGAGTCTGATAAGATACCACGAGCGCTTTTTTAAAAGAGAAATCCTTTTACGAGTGGGACTATGGAAATATCCAACGCACTTCTCGTTCAATATTAACATTAAGACTGAATATGTACCTCGGGGATCGATTTCCCTGAAAATCAAATCTTCTTAAAATTTCTTTATAATTCAATATTTGCGAAATGAAAGCATGTTCCTTTCCCTTTCAAAATAATCAAATAAATTTGTTGAGGGTTCATCACTTTGTTTCAGGAGATATCGTCATAATTCCATTTTCAACAGCGGTAAACAGTAAACAGTATCCTACTAATACCACGTCTCCCTTTGTGGTGATGACTTGATGGTGTTCAATATACAACCCCATCCTCATCTCTTATTATCATATATACACGTTCGCATTCATATTCAAACCAGGGCAAATTAGTCGATTGTCAGGGGCAACGCGTTATCACATTTGATATCTTCTATTTCAACACAACTGTACACTGACGTATGATTTTCTTTCTTTCTCGGTTAGAATTGAGTTGATTCTAAATTTGTCTCTATAAAACGATAGGAAATTTCAAGTTTAACATTTTTATTTCCGAAGCATATATATATACTAAGTCAATGTACTACCTTTATCTAGAACGACCATGATAATCTTATTAACACATCTGGTGTACGGTAAACATAATTATTTACCAGTATGTCAAAGTATATACCCGGATTGCAAAATTGCATGGACGTCTTTAGTAAGTTTGTCATGCATGCATGCATGCATCTTACGACAAAACGAACTAAACTTACGCAACAGTCTAAAACAGATTGAATTCATCATTACATAGACTTTAATGACATCAACAAGTTTAGTCGAGACTGTTGATTTTTGAAATATTTACTTAATAAAACAAACAAACAAACAAACAAACAAACAAACAAACAAACAAACAAACAAACAAACAAACAAACAAATCGTCTGCTCGGAGTATATCGGACTAACCACAGTGGCATTTTGATATAATAGTGTATCACGTACTAAATATCAGCTCAGGTGATTTGGAGTAAATTAGACATCCAATCACACGAAAGAATGGATTGGCCAAAAACGTAATCATATGCACAGTGGCAACAACGAAACGCTGCTACCTCAAGCGGTAGCCGTCTCTCGGGCTACGTTCATTTATTCTAATGCGCTTGCTATAAAAGCCTTGGTTTGCCGCCCATAACACGTACACAGCTCCTCCACACGGCGTACAGACCACTATCGACGAGAGATATGTAATACAATGTACATCCAAAGATCGGGATCTCGCATACATGCTGTCTCATCATGATGGTCTCATCTATGCTTGTGTTGTTGTGGCCATGGGGTTGTGAAAGAACATCCAACTTCATCAAATGTTAACACTTTCTCCGAATGTTGTATGGTTATAAGAAGCGGAAAACCTCTTTCGGATACGATGCTATAGATGTTTTGGCAAAAGGTTTATAACACTTGTGCACTGAACGGCAACAGATGGACGTACATATCACCCGAGGAGATTGATGTATATTTGTTGGTAGTCTGCTTTGACGTTAAACATGGATAACCCCACTACGAATTCGGTTGACGGAGCATTATGGAGTTGGCCCTACGAGCACAACCTAACAAACTCTAGTACACAAAACCCGTTTGAAGGACTTCTAGCCGGCAAAGCACTGGTGAGAAAACTAGCATGGCTTCTTGCTATATTGTACGCTGTTGTGTTCGTCATAGGAACTGTAGGAAATGCTTTGATTGTAGTCACAGTTGCATGCCACAAATCCATGCAGAATGTTACCAACTATTTCATCGCCAACTTGGCGGCTTCTGATTTACTCATGTGCATATTCTGTATTCCATGGACCTTAGCAAACAGTTTAATGGACGATTGGATCTTTGGTGATGCCATGTGTCGCCTTATGCCAACCATGCAAGCTGTGTCTGTGTTTGTGTCAATCACATCACATGTAGTGATTGCTTGTGACCGATATAGTGTGATAATGTATCCCTTGAGCCCACGCTTACCCAGATATATATGTGTTCTTATTATATTTCTCTCGTGGACTTTAGCTGTTGCCTTAACGAGCCCCATTGCATACTACACACGGCGTTATGACTTGCGATTGCTGGGCTATCACATCGTGTGCTTTGAGATGTGGCCGCTACGACAAGCACAGTACACGTACACCTATGTGCTCATACTGCTCGTCTACGTAATTCCATTGATTGTGGTTATCGTGGTATATGGCAGGATTTCCTATCTTTTGACTGTGCGGGCAGTTCCAGGCGTGTTTACAGAAGAGCAGGCGAGAAGAGACCTGAAGAAAAAGCAGAAAACGAATCGCCTGCTAATTGCTGTGGTTGTAACATTCGCAGTATGCTGGTTTCCACTTTATTCAGTTCAGATGGTGTCGGATATTAATCCGAAGGTGTTTGGATCTCAATGGTATGACTTGATTTACATCATGTGTCATTGGTTTGCTACCAGTTCTACCGTATACAACCCATTCGTCTACGCTTGGCTGCACGAGAAATATAGACATCGACTAAAGACAATATTTACAGCGAACTGCCTTCGACGTCCACTATTTTCTCGTACTCTGAATCACACGCCTGCGACTCCTCTACAGACGCGTGAATTTTATATGAACAACTCACCTCGTTCAACTAGGTTTAGTTCTTTACGAAGCTCAAAGGGACATGAAGCCGCAGTGTAGTGACATGATTATGACGGATTTGCTTTGAGCTTTCCGAAGGCAACGACTTAACCCACCAAAATATCTGTACTAATTGATTACATATTCTGTACGTTTTTAAATATTTACACTTCATCATTAGGGAACACACACTAATTATATCCTAACTTATCAATTTTAGTAAATATTTTGTGATACATACATACATACATACATACATACATACATACATACATACATACACATACACATACGCATACATACATACATTCATAAATACATACATACATACATACATACATACATACATACATACATACATACATACATACATACATACATACATACATACATACATACAAACATACACACATATATATATATACATACATGGATGCATTTATATATATATATATATATATATATATATATATATATATATATATATATATATATATATATATACAGCCCTTATCAATCAGTATAATGTTTGACGTTTCGAATTAATGTGATTATATATAAGCCTAATGTATGGTAAACTACCTAAAATATACAAGTCACTGTGCTTGTGCTCATTTTAGAGCTCCTCTCTCTCTCTCTCTCTCTCTCTCTCTCTCTCTCTCTCTCTCTCTCTCTCTCTCTCTCTCTCTCACTCTCTCTCTCTCTCTCTCTCTCTCTCTCTCTCTCTCTCTCTCTCTCTCTCTCTCTCTCTCTCTCTCTCTCTCTCTCTCTCTCTCTCTCTCTCTCAGCATTAACCTTTGGACCTGATTGCTTCAAATAGTATCTTGATAATATGTACCAAATATTAATCGATTTTGTGATAGCAAAAAACAAGAATTATAGCCCTATCACACTGACACTGATAACCAATACAAAAGCCAGTTCATCAATTCACTCCGCTGCATTCCGTCTTTGATGCATTCCGATTGAAAAGTTACACTAATGCCTCAATCTACCGATCTGTGGAAACTCAACAGTTTGAGTACTCATCTCAGATTACACGTTGGACTCAAATGACAGAATAGCATATCCAGGATGTTTACAATACCTTTCACTTGATGAGTATGTCTATTTGCACTATAGTATTTTAAATATTCCCAAAGTAATGGGTATACCGGCGGAGGGTATATATATATGAATTAGGAAGTGTACCATTTTGCTAGTGACATATCACGTGTTATGTTGATATTTAATATTCAGTAAAATAATCTTAATATGCGATATCACTATCCGGTTTCACCAAATTTAGTGTCAGTGAATTACAGAACACCCAGATTTTTAATTTCGAAGTGTAAATTAATCGATGTATAACATATTGACGTCCATGTTTGTTGTGTTAGTCGTCTGACGATATTATTTGCTAACCATGCCATTGATACGGCTAAGTCTGACATACTTAAATATATCCCAGAAACATGATATTATTGTATGTTAACATATTCATTATTTATTGCACATCTATTTTGATAATCTTAACATTTTGTCGCAATTCTCACGCTGTTTCCCCGGTTTAGCATCGTAATACTTCGATATGCCTTCGAGCGTGTTGAAATACTCCCTTTCGTAGAATTCGTTGTCAGTACATTTACGCGAGTTACATGTACATAAAACAAGTTCTGTCTGAACTCTTATCTCGATATGCAGATCTTTTAGAGACTTTGATGTGATGTAATTTCGATTTCTAATAAGACAGTGAACCAACAACGCACAATTGTAAATTAATGTTGGGTTGATATAAAACGAAACGAAATACAATGAGAAACGTCTTATCTGAAGCAGAGCACGTCGTCTGACTCAATGTTACATTTCAAAAGTTGTTACTAATATTACTTCATGTAATCGTCTGGTTCGATATAAGGCATAATAAAAACAAATGTGTGGTTCCGATTACGCTTTTACGCTCAATTACTCTCAAAGCCACACCACGAAATGTAACAAAGTTAGGAAGATCTTCCGAAGATCCAGGCGATAAAATGTACTGTAAATGATTGCAAGAACTATTTTAGAGCCAGGGAATGAAATGTAGCATGTATGTTAGTAAGACTTTTTATCGCGTCAGACGATACAATGTAGCGATGTTGGTTAGAGTTTTTGATAAGAGCCAGACGATAAAAAATGTTGCAATATTGATAAGATATTTTGTAAAGTCAGACAATAGAATGTAGTAATAATTATGTTATCAAGATTTTTTGAAGAGCCAGACGATACAATGTAGTTACTAAAGATTTTGTGAGGGTAGACGATGCTGTGTTTCAGGGAACACAGTTTTCATTGTATGCTCAAACTGATCAGATTATTGTAATGGTGAGTGGCCACATCTTATTACTGTATATTTTTATACACACAACAGTATGAGGCAGTATATATTATATGTAGTCAGTGAAGATGCATCCATTGTAAATTATTAATACGAGAACGCAAAGAGAGGCAAGGTTACTCATTATATTTCATCACTTGAGAGTCTAAAACCAATTAAATTCTGCCTCGGCAACATTTACGAGGGTCATCACGTCACCCAAAGTTCATTTTTCTTCGAACAGTGAATACCATTAAAGCATATTAAGTTTATGTGACAAGTAAACAAGCAATTGAAATTCCAAATGTGTAGTCAAGTCGCTTACTACTTGCAATGCTTTTTGTGATAATGGCCTCAAATTTGTCTCCCTAACTAAATTTGCAACCAAATTGACTGCTTTTGTACGAGCAAATTGATTAACCTTTCAACGTACCTGGCCGTAAACCAACCAAAACAATATTTTATCAAAGTCGATTGACAGTTAGGCTAAGTACTGTGGTTTTTAATGAGGATTCCTGGCGACAGTTCAATTTGTGTGTGCAATTTATAGTTTACTGGTTAATGTACATTTAAATGAACGTTATTGGCTACGTTTATGTAATATCTTATATACATGTAATACGGAATAAATGTCTATGTTTGATACATCGTGTTTATTTAGTTATTATAGTAATGGTCATTGTTCAGTCACCATCAAAGTATGTGCTTGATTATCAGCGAAACCTTCAGCAATGCAAAGCAACATGTAAAATTAACAGGTTGTTTCTCCAGTAATTTATTCAGTTTAGGGAGTCAAATGAACGACTATGCTGTTAACAAAATTCACGTCACGTGACAATACAACGAATATGGGCGATTTTCGTTGTTTTTTGTTTTTGTATTGAGTTTTTGTTGTTTTTTTGGGTGGGGGTGCATTCCATGAACGCATCTTCAAGCACCTAAACATGTATTATCATTACAGTATACTTCGGGTAATTGCTCACATTTCAACAGTGAACATTCGTAAACGCAACATAAGACAACAGGGACGTGCCAATTAAGGGAAAATCTGTATTTTTAAAAGGCAATTACGAGACGTGCTGACGTCAGGGGTTATACTCCTACTATTTGTCTTTTTGTATACTGAACAAACCTCTCACATCAACGCATCTAACGTTTATGGTCTTCTCAGAACACAAATTGATATTCATTTGAAAATTAGAGGTGAACTGAAAGAGACCGCGACGATGAATTAAAGGCATGCATTCGTGCTTAATCACGTTGTGACACACAAAAGCTTGCTGACGACAGTTTGGCAAAGATTCCTGCTGTTTGCATCAAAAGTCGGTTGATAAAGCAACACGCGATTGCCAAAGTGCATAGCCATGTGTTTCTCACATGCGCATTACTTATTCGACCGTACTTTAAAACTGATTCATGTAGCGCCTCATCAATCCGTCGATAACGTAACCAATATTTGTATTTTGTTTTCACCTTAAAAAGAGAGAGAGACAGGTGGACAGACAGACAGACAAACAAACAAACAGCCAGACAGAAACACATATAGTCAGGTGGACCGACTTACTCGTGTGCAGTTTGATGGATCAGAAAGTCTTGCTGAGTAGTATTCATTAACACTTGATATTCATTTGATATATTATTTATTCCCAAGACCGCGTGTACCTTAATATATATATATATATATATATATATATATATATATATATATATATATATATATATATATATATATATATATATATATATAAAATATATATGTGTGTGTACATACATATAAATAGATGGATAGATAGATAGATAGATGGACGTATAACTCGTTCAACTGGAGGATGCATTACATGCATCCATCCATCATCCATACATACATACATACATACATACATACATGCATACATACATACATACATACACACGTACGTATGTACGTACGTACGTGTACATACATACATACATACATACATACATACATACATACATACATACATACATACATACATACATGCATTCATCCATCCATCCATCCATCCATCCATCCACACACACATACATACATACATACATACATACATACATACATACATACATACATATATACATACATAAATACGTACGTACTTACATTATTGAATTGCGCACACACATATAGTTATGTAGTATATATACACTATTTGCGAAGTTACCCCTGACGATTTTAGGTTTGCCACTTTATCTAACGAATATCGACTTTAAAGTGAAATGGATAGTGTATAATAATGGCTCACCTTATTCCTCATCTTAATGTATCAAATATTTGACTAATGGCAGAAATAAATCAATAGTAAAATTTAATGTCTCCCATGATTTACAGCATTAACTACGTCATTGCCTGAGGCTGCATTTAAGTCTTAAATATTAACTGCATTGACAATTATTATCCGTCGCACCGTATATAATACATGACTTAGGGACACGACTTATATCAAAATGTTTACATGGATTAAAACATACCACAACCCCAGAACCCCACCCCACCCACCTCCCATATACTTATGGTATTTCCATATGCAGGGTATTTCAGTTTATAGTAACTGAATGCGGGCAGCATTAATTTTTACGTTTGAGAACATACAGAAAGCAAGCGATTGAATAAAACAAGGTCTAGCTGATTTGGTCAACATAAGCGTCATCAACCAAGCTTGCAGTTGTGGAGTTATATACCTCTCGGTAGGAATAATTCCGAGAGTGAAATCTTGCCTCTGCCTTTATACCACTTATTAAGGTATTTGTCGTGAAAACCAGTTCTAGTGAAAACGAACTTTTCGTTAACCACCTCTTTCTACCTCACCTACGTTCTCATATATGTATGTATGTATGTATGTATGTATGTATGTATGTATGTATGTATGTATGTATGTATGTATGTATGTATGTATGTACGTACGAATGTATCTGTGTGTGTGTCCGTCTGTCTGTCTGTCTGTCTGTCTGTCTGTCTGTATGTATGTATGTATGTATGTATGTATGTATGTATGTATGTATGTATCTATGTATGTATGTATGTATGTATGTATGTAAAGATATGTATGTTTGCCTGCTACCTGTCGTTGGCTCTTTCCTTTACACACATCATGTACAACCCCCCCCCCTCCTACACCTCTATCCATCCCCCCTCCCTCTCTCAACTCCCATCAAGTTCGTCCTCCGTACTCCTGGTATATTATTACTCAATTTATCGCATTAGAAAAATCGAGAGATCGAGCAAGAAATCATCTTAAGTAAACTCCTTGCTTGGGATATATGTCATCTGCGGACTGTTACGTACCTGTTGCCATGGACAACGTATTCAGCAGAATTTTAAATTGACGGAAAATGTCAAATATTCTCTCAATGATACATGGCGTCACGTGATTATATCGTCAGTGACCCCATACGTGCTCAAAACATTCGGATGGTTCAGAAACGTTCATTTGTTCTTAGAGCGTTATCACTTTGAAATAACGTGTACTTTACGATATCGTAGCATTTTAAAGAAGCTAGTACGCGTCTGCTAAAATAGTGGCTTTTTTTAGCAATCACGAACGTTCAGGAATATTCTAGAATTATATTCTAACCTTTTTATTAGCGATATTCGACCAATGTTCAACTTCGAACAAACATTGAATTGAATTAATAGAAATAAAACAGGTTTTGTGATTAAACTTTCAGAGAAAATTTGTGCTGACGAAAATGATTTCCGTTCCACCGCGTTTTAAATTGGTTAACCGATTTGTGGGTAAATGGAAGCCGAGCGGTCTGAACACACACGAAACGTGTCTAATAATGTTGTTTAGTTTTTGACGTCTTTCGATTGTTACCTGATTTATCTTTGCAGATATGCCACAGCAAACTGCAATCCTTCGATATATTTGTCTGCTTCACTTGCTTGAATTAGTTTGACATCTTTGAATTGCTTCTTCAATACGTCAGCACAAATTTGTCAGACAGAGTGGAGACGTCTTTGGAATATAATAATATATGTCAACCTATCGACAGTTTAAGGCCTGTAGCAATTTGTGAGGTTTGAAATGAAATAAGCAATTTTTCCGAATTCTTTTTCTACTATTCTGTGGCATTCTGTGTAATTTATTTTTATATTGAGGAGCATCAACACAAAAGTTTAATCCTCGAATGCCGATACCTTCAATGGATATTACTTTACAGAAATATATAAAGGTGAGATTTATTTCAATCTCAATGCTGTAATGTTCTAATGGTTATATTATGAACAGAACTAACTTTTTCTTTTACCCGACTCATCAACGTATGCTCCCCAACATATGCATGTCTTGCGCCTTTATCGTATCATTACATGAGCCCGCTGTCCACCAGTTCAAAAGTGGCTCCAGTTGCTGTCATTGTATCACAGTGTACGTGTACCCGCCACTGTTACAATTCGAGCCATTTGAAGACGTTATTTATTGTTTCAAATTTGAATATTTCAAATGTATTTTAAGGCTGGCTCTTTTCCTATGTTTCAAAGCTTCGCTAAGTTAGAATACGCCTCGGAGACCAATTCTCTCTGAAAATCAAATTTGTTCAAACATCTCTCGACTGTGCCATAGGATGGCCTGTTCCTGACACTTTTACAATAAAGAAAACGACATTTGTGGTTCACCATTAACTTACAGAATTTGGTCTTTACTTCATACATTTCCATGGCAACCCCTGATTAATTTATCCTTGATTCTTCGAACAAATTTAAAGTAGCAGGAAAGATTTCCGACTTTGTTATCCGAGGTGCATACTAGCCCACACTAAGTTACGTCATAAACGTACACCACACGATCCGCTTACAACTAGCTAGAAGTTGGCTGATGACAATGCTGAAAGAACACCGTTCAAACACAAGAGAGCGTTCGATACCTTTCTCCTTGTGCTAATGCTCTCTGCTTGAACATATGCCACAGGCAGTTTAGTATCATGAAAAACAGTGAAAAAGAAAAGCGAAAAATGGAGACATGGAGTCTGTTCAGAACAGAATCGAGTCTTATTATAAACATATGACGTACAATTGAATATCTCGTGTGCCTTAGGTAGACATATTATAATATTCTAGTTATGCCTGATGGTTCAGGTAAAGAAGGGGACTTCGAGCTAAAATAAAATCACTATTTACTTGCAAAAACGACATATTGATAAAGAGGTACTTTTTTTGCTTTCAAGAACTATTGAGTATAGCTGAACAACTATTTGTGATTAAAGGGAAGAAGAAATCTGACGATTTTTCAAGGACTCTCTAATTACTACCCGAAATATTTATAATATATGTTATCTTATAGGTGGAACTACCATGATATCTGATCTACTGAGGCTCGTGCGAGGCGTACTTTTATGATATATAGGTGCCCTGAGCAGCGATCATTATAAACTAAAAAGTAAAAGTCAGCCCAGTGACTCTTCTACGTTTGACGTAAATGAAATGAAATAAAACCCAAGTCGAAAACATGTTATCGATATTTTGTTCAACTGGGTATCACAATCCTGAACTGAAATGTATTCTTAGAGAGGATCTCATGATAAAGATAGCCAATTGGAGTGAGTTAATAAGCCTCAGGAAAATACACCATACCTGGTGAATATAGTGTCGTTGCTGGGCTTCAAGTGAACAATTTGGACCCTTGGTAATTAATATTCGCCATAAATTCAACTTCTTAAAATGCATTGAAGCATGTCTACTAGTTTTTGGCACAGTTAAGTTGTCACCAGGAGATCGTTCAAGTTCCTCTGCAGCGTTGCGCGAAAGCATCTACTTGTTAGACCGACCTCCGCTTCCTGTCGATTGGTTCAAGCAAAGCTATCGTCAAGTGCGGCCATATTGGAATAGTCACATAAAATGTAAATGTGCATTTTTTCAGCTGTCAGATACTCAAGAACGTAACTAATAACGTTTAAGAAGAACTAAGATATCATTAATATAAAAGTGTTTATGGTTTATTCACCATGATCTCTGATGAGCCTTTATGTTATGTTTCTCATTACCCGACCGACCCAACTGTTCAGCTCAGTCATCAAACGTTGTTACGGAACTTCCAGAGAAGCTTACAACCTTTTCCGGGCTTTAAAGTTAAAAAGAGTATTAATGAACATGAAAAACTATTACGGGTACCTCATTGAGATTAAGTAATTGTATAATTAACAAACTGACGACATTATCTAGATCTCGGTCTAGATTCAACAGTAGGCGAAGTTGGTCAAGTACCTGATATAATCTAATTTGTATACGTGGTTGCCAACGCCGTTACCACATGTAAAGTTCGATGTACATATAATTTACAGCGGGAGGCTTCCCGCAACAAGGGTCTCTACCTGTAAATCATAACTAGTAACCAAAGGTCATGACCTCAGAACATGACATTGTATTGTATTAGCTAATTAGTTAGACAATTAATCATTCAGAAGGTAAATGAGTTAGATCTTTGTATTAGAAAATAGTCCCCAAAGAATGTTATAGATGCATAAAAGTGAAGGTCATGTATAGGACAAAATATTTTCAGGTGATTGTTTCTCAACATTGAATAAACTGAGTTTGCACCACTATTTCATACATTTTCTTAAATGTCTTGCACTAAATTATATTGCCACGTGTTTAGGTAAGTCATAAGAAGTCTTGTATTTTTTCACAACCTCCAGACGAAGAGTGCATGGAGGTGTGATTTTTACTTCCACGACCGTAACCTGACTGTCAATCACTCGATTGCCACATTCTTTAGTGTTCTGGGAAGACAATTCCACACATTATTCAAGTTTGTCCAGCCGTCAACTTGATCGATGCGTTCCGATTTATTAATGTGGTTAGTAATGACTGACAGGAAATTACTATCGTAAGAACATACACATCTAGACACGGACAGACTGCCATAGCGACATGTTGTCTGAAAGGGGTAGCGGATATTCAATAAGTATTGATACGTTTTTGTTTCTTCAAGTTAAATTTTAGGTCGAATTAAAAAGATAACAATGTAAACTTTATTCTTTAAAACGTGGTGGGTATATCCTTAAAAACGACAACTGTTAAAAGAAATTAATTGAATTTTCAAGGTCTCCTTAGTCCGATAGAAGAATGTTCGTGTCTGTGATACAGAACGAACATGATTATCCCGTATCAAGAAAACACTTAGCAAATATTCTGGCTTAATACTCATCTTACAATGCTCTAGCCATAATTCTGTGGAAAGAAATGAAATGAACGCCGCAGAGAACTAATAGTCTTCACATACATAGTCCAGACATTAGATTAAAACATGGCCCAGAAATAATGTGAATAGAACCATTATGTACATACATGTGAGCTTCGTGACTTCTTGGTAACGTGAAGTAAACGCTTTTGAAAACCAACTATTACCATACACCAGAAAACTACGATTGAAGACTTATACAAATGCTAAGCCTCTGTTTAATACTTTTTCCATCCTATTTATCAATATCTCATTTATTGTACGTAAAGGCACCACGTTTTTCTTGATTCGTTTTTCTTGACTTCATTTAACAAGCTAACCGTGATTTCAAAATAAGAAAAGAACCTTGACTCGAGATACACAAGGTTAATCAACTTATCAAGTTGCTTATAGCGAAGCTAGACTTTTAGCACTCTGCAGAGTGGTCAATCTAGTTAAAGATAATGTACGGGTTCTGACATATGTCACTGTTCGTCTATCAGTGTTTTATCTCACTGAGTCAGATAATACTAGCTCGCTCGGTTGTATTTTGTCGGGGGGGGGGGGTATAATACATCTTTGAGTCTCGAATATCCATACTGAAGTATTAAGAATACTGAAAACCATGTAAACGTAGAAGCCCGTGTCATATGCTAGTGTCACAGATGTTACATTGCCGTTTCAATCATGTGACATGCTTTTAATACAAACATGGGCACATACACTAATAATGACAGAGACACCACATGCAGCAGGATCCCAGGATCATTTACGAATCTAAGTAATAAGCACTTTAATCTATATTTGTATTGTGCATTAGAAACATGCTATTTATCTTCTGTAAAGATTACACATGGATGGACAGGCTAGGTTAGGTTAGGTTAATGACTTTGAATTCAATTTTTTTCTTTCATACTGATAAGCAATAACATTTCTTCTCTGTTTCTACATCCCAACTGTGCACTGTCCATCTAGAAATATTTAATTTGAATTTGAAGTTGTCTGAATATGTGTAAAATGTTTTGTCACATTAGGGAAAATGCAACTTCATATTCCCTGTATGTGATTTAGTGGATTATTTCTAATCACTTCTTGTTTAGTAACTTGCACTGATCAGTCTAGACGTGAATAGCTGTTTATTACGTATCTCTAAAAAGAGGTGTAAATTGAGTATGTATAATCCGCGTTGTGTATCTGTACATCATCTTTTGCAGCAAGGGACTGTTTTGTACTTCACGACATTTGTGAGTAATCTTACATTGCTTTATAGCCGTTTCCCTAGACGTACAGTTTGAATAATGCGATATTCATTGTTTCTTTCAACAAAGCTACATCAGAGAGGTTGCAGACTACTATGCGATTAGTGGGGAGATTCAATTTTCATAAACGTGACGATTATACGTGAAAATCTACGTCTAACAATTCCGTAAGTTTTAGAATATGGGTTAGGGTAAAGTTGAATTGTAGTCTTCTATATAATATGGATGGAATAGATAGGCATCTCGAATTTTGAAAACCACAATTGAAAGCTTAAAGTGTATAACATTTCCCTGCATCTGCGATGATGTGCATCATTCTCATGTATGATGGATTTAACGCACTTTGTGACGGATGATCCAATGGGAGAAAATGAACACGTAACAACTCTTTCAAATAGAGAGAGGTGCTCTTGTGCGTGCTTTGGTTGACAAATGTCTTATTTCAGTCGCTTAAAAGTGGCAATGCCATTGCTAAATAGTTGAGTCGTGTCCAACAAGTGATTGCTCGCCATCTTGTATATGGTAGTGTTGAACTCACCCCTAAGCTTATGGATACACAGACTCCTCTGCGACAAATCGAATCTGACGGAGGAGTAGGTGATAATGGGAAGAAACGATTTAGATAAAAATGTAATTATACGACCTTTCTCGTCCTGTATTGAACTGTGTTGCCTTAAATTTGCAACCTCATGATATGTCTTGGCTTAAAAGCAGCTGATACGTATCGGAAATGCTTCATTAAGCCAATGCTATTTTGTTATTACGTTGCGTCGACAAACATTTTAAATCTCTGATAGCTGAGAACGTCGTATGACGCCAACATGCACTCCGCGGTCTAAAACCCCTTGGTGGATAATTACATTGCTATATCTTTTGACATTTTTGTTGAGGAAAAACTTTTTTGTTTGCACAGAAAAATACATTAACAATATAGGTGGGAGGTAATATTTTCACACTATATATGAAATGACGAGCTGCAAGCCCTTGCGACATTCAATTCGTATTTTGAATGCCCAAGATGACACTTATGCGACTTACCAGATAAAATATCTCGCCGGCGTGCAAGGAGTGTTTATATCGAAAGGTCACGAAACATCTACCATATTACCAAAAATCAGGTCACAAGTATCGCACTTTTGCTCCAGTGTAATGTTTGATAAAGTATTCGTGTCACTTGTAGCCCTTTGATGGAACACATTATTTCGTTAAATCAAGGGCAAATGCATTTATAATCTCAAAATTGTTTCTATCAAAGTAATGAAAGCAAAGGCCACCTTTCTTTATCACAAATAACACAGTGACAATATATACATGCAGTGCAAATGATAGGACACCTCACGGAACGTAGTTGTTTTATTAATACATACGTAGTTTGTTTCGCACTGGCGTATGATGGCAATAGTAACGTTTTGGTGACTAACATGTCTGTTGCCCTATCTACGGGAAAGTCTAAATACAGTGTATGGCGTTGAATTGGAACTCGCTATGCATCACATTTACACAAAATAGCATAATTTACAGGTCTGCTAACCAAATGGAATGTTCTACAATTGTTGATATTTTTTAGAGTAAACAGTGTATAAAACATCAGATTACTATAACTGTCTAAGTTGTTAGGTGTGATATTTTTTAAGAGTACAGTTGTGTAACATATACATCCTTTATCTTCTAAGCATGCGGCTTAGATGAGAAGGTATATTGAGATTAGTGAGCCTGACTACAAGGTTTCATGTTACAATAGACACAATCAAGATAACAGAGATTGACCCCTCACTGTGAAAGTGCTGCATTGTTTTGGTGTGTGTTGTCATTGCAAGGTCCGATATTTGATTGTTTGAATACAATCCACAACACCAAGTTTACTGCGTATTTCTTGTAATGATTGCAGTGTGACTGTTTACAGCATTAACCAAATCCAGAGCAGACATTTTGGAAGCAATGATTGTGTGTGCTATCTCTGTTGTTTTGTCCCTAACACGAAACCTTGGGGCGAGTATTCACTGAACTTGATACGTCGTTTATGAGCAAATTCATGCGCATGGTGAATGCACTGGAATGCCAAACGATCACTAATGAAGCAACTGTAATTCTCAAGGAACTTATCCTATCTTACGAACCTCTAATTCTTTCAGGACCCATGCACTTATCACTCATCCTAATATTGGCCCTCATCACGCGTCCTAAAGAATAGGAAAGGAACTATTCAAAAAGAGAAAGTTTTTTTTTCACTTACACCAAACTAAGCAAATGTACTATTGCGGATAAAGTTACAAAACAGAGACAGTGGTGGTAGAGATGTCAGTTACATCAGTTTGAAATAGAGAATATACCATTTACAAAGAAGATTTTTCCATCGATTACTGAAATAAGATATGCAGTGTAACGAGAAGATGATATACACTAGACACTCATTAAGATATATTATCTTAT